>NW_020220263.1:629-1414 GCF_003070985.1 Temnothorax curvispinosus | reverse complement strand
ACAGCGCATTGCACACATGGCTGTATTGCACACAGCGCATTGCACACACGACTGTATTGCTCACAGCGCATTGCACACACGACCGTATTGCACACAGCGCATTGCGCACACGACCATATTGCACACACGGCCGTATTACACACACGGCCGTATTGCACACACGTCCGTGTTGCACACACAGCCGTATTGCACACACGGTTGTATTGCACACACGGCCGTGTTGCACACACGACCGTATTGCACACACGGCCGTGTTGCACACACGGCCGTATTACCGATTTCAATGACCTTGATATATGTTGTCAAGGTCATGACCCCGAGTGACCTTCAGAAGGTTTTAGCCGTCGCTCGTTATTCGTTAAAAAGTTATTAACAAAAAAAGTTTGGAAAATACGTAGGTTAGATGACGCGCTTCAAAAATATTTAACTGTTTAAAGCGCGTCATCCAACCCCCCCCTGCTTTCGGGGGAGATGCGGTAGCCCCGAAATAGTTCACGCATACACTTTTCACGCGAACCGAGGTTCACGCACACCCCCCCACCCTGCTTTCGGGCCGGTGAACCTCGGTTCGCGTAAAAAATGTATGCGTGAACTATTTCGGGGCTACCGCACCTCCCCCGAAAGCACGGGGGGGTGTGCGTAAACCTCGGTTCGCGTGGAAAGTGTATGCGTGAACTATTTCGGGACTACCGCACCTCCCCCGAAAGCACGGGGAAGGGGTGTGCGTGAACCTCGGTTTGCGTGGAAAGTGTATGCGTGAACTATTTCGGGACTACCGCACCTCC
>NW_020220263.1:0-529 GCF_003070985.1 Temnothorax curvispinosus | reverse complement strand
GGGGGGGTGTGCGTGAACCTCGGTTCGCGTGGAAAGTGTATGCGTGAACTATTTCGGGACTACCGCACCTCCCCCGAAAGCACGGGGGGGTGTGCGTGAACCTCGGTTCGCGTGGACAGTGTATGCGTGAACTATTTCGGGACTACCGCACCTCCCCCGAAAGCACGGGGGGGGAGTGTGCGTGAACCTCGGTTCGCGTGGAAAGTGTATGCGTGAACTATTTTGGGACTACCGCACCTCCCCCGAAAGCACGGGGGGTGTGTGCGTAAACCTCGGTTCGCGTGGAAAGTATACGGTCGTGTGTGCAATACGGTCGTGTGTGCAACCCGGCCGTGTGTGCAATACGGCTGTGTGTGCAACACGGTCGTGTGTGGAATACGATCGTGTGTGCAATACAGCCGTGTGTGCAATACGGCTGTGTGTGCAACACGGTCGTGTGTGCAATACGGCCGTGTGTGCAATATGGTCGTGTGCGCAATGCGCTGTGTGCAATACGGTCGTGTGTGCAATAACAGCCATGTGTGCAATG
>NW_020220262.1:0-2206 GCF_003070985.1 Temnothorax curvispinosus | reverse complement strand
GTATTAGGCAAATAGAAAAATGTTTCAGACAAAAGTTGTTCAAATTAATTAATAGAAAAAGATTGTACAATAAAAATTCGGATTTTTATTTTACAAAATCATGTTGGGTTTGAATTTGAAGTAAGCACCAAACCCAATATTTAGCTAGATCATTTGATGGCTCTATCAAAACCATACAACTTTTGTCTGAAATATTTTTCAATAAAATCATGTCCCTGAGATATTATGGTGCAAAAGTTAAAATAGAACACCTACATAATATATTAATCGTGGTGCAAAATTTGAAATAATAGGCTGTTTAGAATAATACAGCACACTTCACATAAACAGAGCAAACTGTTATATATAGTGAAAAACTCACTAGATCTTTTGCGTTTCTTATTAATGAGTTTTCTGATTTTCATCCTGATTTTCATATAATGTTGAAGCTTCTTCTGTGACACACGAGGATACATCTGAAATAATAATTTATATTATCATTTTGAAAAGTATCTAAGAATACGATGTTGGACACGGCTTTTTCCACGGGAGGTATAGGCGATGCCTTTTTCAGTTACATATGCTCTAAGGTGAGCGGTCATTTCATTTGGGGTATTCTGGCCCGAACTGAAAATCCAGCCAACATACCTTTTTTAATGAAATTAACGATCTAGTATAGACATTTGTCAGAATATTTATAATTTCATTGGTCAACATTTAGTGAATTTGCTCACTTTTGTAATTTTCACCCGTTATGTGATACACAATCGACCCTGATGCTCAACCGCTCACTGAGCAAATAATTAGTAATTGAAGATGATTGGTTGGATCTAAAGGTAAAAACAAATCCTCTTGCTACTTAATCACTCAAGAAATGATTGCGCATTTGGGGGTCGATTGCGTATCTTAAAATGAGGTAAAAATTACAAAAGTGAGCAAATTCACTAGCGTACCTACGATTTCATTTGTCGAAATCTAGTAAGATTTGTTCAATTTTGCAATTTTTACCTCGTTTCAAGATACACAATCGACCACTTGAATGCACTTGTCGGGTTTTTTGTAGCCCTTATTCAAAACGTACTTATAACAAAATTACGCACGATATTGCGTTATTCCATTTTTATCATACATTAAATATAAAACACGGATAGAATGACGTAATAGCGCGCTAATGGTAAAAGGAAAACAAGGTGTGCTCGATAGAGGGATGCGCAGACGTCGCGACCTGAGCCAAGTGAGAACCATGTTGGATATAATAACGTTCATTGGATATTTTTTTATATACGTGGTCTTCTATTGGCTAATATCATCCCAGGTAGCAAAATGACGTCTAAAGACATCTTAATGACGTTAGAAGACGTCATTAAGACGGAATTAATACGTCATTTAACGACGGAATTAACGTCATTCTGCTACCTGGAATCAATGTCTCCCGTTTGACCCAACGCACTCTTTGATTATTGCGCAACGATGCGCAAAAGTACACCTTATTTTCCTTCTACCATGAGTGCGCTAACATCTTTATAAACGCGTTTTGAATATAGGACTACTTCTCATCTCTGCGATTAATATAGGCTAGAGTCCACTTAACGTTATAAATCCTTTAAAGTATATTTTGATTAGTCGATTAGTAAATTTTTTTGTTTTGATTAGTCAATCAAATGTTTCAAAGCATTGGGCGAGTTCAAGACATAAAAAAAACTAGGCTTGCTCGAGCGATTGAACATTATTGGTTGTTATATTGTATATGGATCCAATCAATCATATTCAATCGCTCGGCTAGCAGAGCTTATAGCGGAATTCTGTAAATTTTTAACGACAGTATCGATATCGTTACATTATCATTGCGCAGCTTTTTTACAATGTATACTTGCGCAACAACAATATAACGATATTAAACTATCATAACGAGTTACGGAATACAAGTAGTGGCCGCTTTGCCAGTTTGAACTCGTCCTCACAGCCTCAGCCAGAGTCGCACGTTATATCACCGACGAAATACCAAAGACCGACAATTTTATAAAAATTTGCGTCATTATTAAAATTTAAGTGATTAGTTGATAATATAGTACTATAATTTAATATTATTTTGATATTTTGTAGACATGTATATAAATGTATATGTATAATAAAAAATCATGAATTTATAAAGTATTATTTAAATATATTCATGTTAATAATCACAAATTAGATTTATATCAATAATCAATAATGTCATCTCTTCTCG
>NW_020220261.1:0-3956 GCF_003070985.1 Temnothorax curvispinosus | reverse complement strand
AAAAAAAATTTTTTTTTGTTATGATATAATATGAGTTTAATTTAGATAGTATGCAAGAGTACATGAACAAGTAGATAAAAAAGTGTAAACAAATAAATATATGTTCCTTTGTACCTTAGAAACAAACGTGTGCGATCTCTTAGATTTTTTGTGACTCTCCCCCCTATATGCTATTTACCACATTATCATATTAACATGCTCTATGTCATGTATATTATCGGTGACTTGCAGTGGAGTTTTTATTTAAGTTGTGTTTCATATGGTTAATAAAAAAAAAATTTATTATATAAATTTTATAACATTATTAATTGTGATACATGTATGTCTATATGTATCTGATTAATTAAAATTGTGATTACTTAAAATTAAAATTAACAATGTTATAAAATATTTTGCGGTAATATTTTTTTAATATTAAAAAAATCTTAGATTCTAAATAATAAATCTAGATAAATATTGCATTTAACAGAGCAACGAGATACGACAACATAAGTCAAAGTCACAACCGTATCTCGTTGCTAAATTTACCAAAACCTATACTATATGAATTATCGATGATGTACGTGATATGGAACATGTTTCATTACGATTTAAAAAGTAGTAAAAATTAATACATTGATAATAAAATGTACTACAATAAATGTTTTCTCCAATAGTCCTAATAAAGTATTCTTTTGAATTCAGTAAATATTTTATTAGGTTTAGAAAATTTGTTTCAATTGGATGAATATTTTTTTCATTCGAAAAATATTAACTGAATTAAAAAAATACTTTATAAGGACTACTGGAGAAAACATTAATTAAAATTTAGTACATTTTTCTATCAGTGTAGGATCTAGAGGGTTTTAGGAGGTTTAGGAGGGTTTTATCGATAACTCCTCTTTTAAACCTCAAAATGGGAAACAGTCCGTTTTCTGCCGTTTTCAGGCACAAAGTAGGAGCTAAGTACAATACAATTAGAACCTATCAAAATCCTTTAGAATCCTGAGATGTGAAAAATAAGAGGTCGAAAGAAGGAGTAAAATTTCGACTCAAGATTGCGCGATCAATCACATATGTATAAATAATATATATAAATTTTATATTTAGGACCTATCCAGACAAACACTGCATATATAAAAAAATATAAAATATATAATATACTATATTTTAATCGAATTTCAACCTTCGACGTTGAAACGACGTTGAAACGATAAGTTGAATAGTCGGTGATATTTTATACGCTTTTGACGTCGAATCGACCAGAATTACGACGTTGATTCGACATTCGGTTTTCGACATTGATTCAACGTCGAATCAACTAATCATTTCTGACTGGGAGTCTTTTCCAATCTTACTAAAGACAGTTGCGAACGATTCGGAATCAAATAACCCAAGTAATTCTGTCCAAGAAGGTCTGATGTTAAAAAAACCTTAGATGCACGACCAGCTAGTATCTCTAAAAAAGAAAAAATAAATAAATAAAATTTTCTCATTATCTAAAAAATATAAATAATGATCGAGTTTCTCCTTTTAACGAAATAAGGTGGATGCTACTTGTACTGCAGATAATATAGCAATTCCAAGCACAAGTAGTACTTCTTTATCTCTCTTAGAAGAATCAATAAGAGAAATGGAAGAAGATTCTTCTTCCAATAATGAATCAGAAGATAATTCTCGTGAATTCCAATCGGTGTACAATGAAATCGAAAATTACAAGGAAAAGCGTATCGGCATCGACACCGAATTAATGATCTACTGGAAGAAGAAAAAGTATCCGATACCACATGTAGCAAAATTAGCTACAATTGTTCATGCGGTACCTGCCACGCAAGTTAGCGTAGAAAGAGCATTTTCAGCTCTTAAAGTGATGCTAGACGACAGACGATGCAAATTATCTGCACAAAATTTGCAAAAACTTATGTTTGTAAAATTAAATGCAGAATTTCAATATTAAATATTAATATATGTATAATATATACAAGTGTTAATAGAAATATTGTACTAATATTTCTTTTCTATTCTTTGTTTCATATATTTTTATCCCGTTTGTTTGCTTAAAATAAAATGTATAAGTTTTATAATTAATTTTCTTTATGTTGTCAATGAATACTAATTATTAGTAATGTTAATAACAATTGAAAATATGAATGTAACCAGAAAGAATTTTTGCCGTCGATATTGGTTATCGGTAACAAAAAAAATTTTTTGCTGTCGATTATGGTTATCGGTAACCAAAATAAAATTCAGGTCATCGATAATGGTTACTGATAACCAAAATTAATTGCCGTCATTGATAATTGTTATTTGGTTATTCGTAACCAAAATACAATTTTAATCATTCATAATGGTTATTCGTAGTCAGAACAATTAAAAATCAACATTTTTTTTACATTTTATTTTTTGAGAAAATTCTTTGAAATTTAATTATAACTTGCTTCCATTTGAATAAAAATTAATTTTTACACTCAATAACTTTTTTACAAAAAATTTTTAAAATAACTGTTATTTTCGAACCTCTGTGTAAAACCATGGTTTCTCATTTTTTATGTTATAGAAATTTTTAAAATAATAAATTCCTTTGTAACTGGCATTTTTAACTAATGAATCTTGTGTTTTGTTCCAAATTTCCTTTTTAAATTCCTGTCGGAAATCCAAAAATGGTACTTCTATATGTTCATCAGCCTCCTCTTCTGTCGCCTCCTTTACTAAGTTGTCCGCCATCTCATTACCAATTATTCCTACGTGAGCTGGGATCCACACATAGACTATCCTTTTCTTCCTCTCTTTAATCAATCTAAAGTGTCTTTCTCTTATTTCATTTATATACCTTTTTTTGTATACACTTAGGTGATTATTACGTAATGCTTGTAATACTGCCTTGGCATCTGTCAAAACCGCTATATCTCTTGGTCTGCTATCCGCTTCATTTTCCATTATTTCTAAAGCTGCCTTGACTGCTATTGCTTCCGCGGTGAAAGTGGAACAGTTCATCGGGATGCTAATATTATATAAGCCAATTCTTGTTCTTCTATTATTACACTAGCACCTAACGATTTGCCCATCCTTTTCTTGGATCCATCTGTGTATATTACTGTGAATCCTGCTTCCATGTCATGTGTTATTTTAATCTTCTTCAACATCTGTTCATCCGTCACTCCTTTTTTCTTCCGACAATATCTCGTGCTTAAATCTACATTTATTTGTTTCGTTACTGTTTTATATTTCATATCAAATATTTCAAATTTTCTTCTTGCTCCCATTCTTTTTTTACACCATTTTATTCTTTTCCAAGCTTCTCCTATTATACTTCTTTGATGTCGCGGTTGTCTGTATCTGGCGTAATCTTCATTTTGAACTAACTCTTCTATCTTTGTACATACATAAATCCTCCTCTCCATATATCCTGATCTTACTTAAAAAGTTCCTAGCTAATAATTCTGCTCTATTCCTGAGTAAAGTGACTTTTGCTTCAGCTATTATCACATTATTTGGAGTACTGTTTCTATATCCTAACGCTGTTCGAATTCTTAAAAGCTGACTATTGGAGACAAAACTACGGTTAGAATTAGAGGCTACTTTTGCGTGCAAGCGCTCCGGATCATGCACAAAATTTGATAAAGCGTTCGAAGCAGGTTTGACAAATCTTTTCTCCAAAAATTTTAAATAAGCGGAACATAGAGTGAAACTAGCCGGGGATTTTTTTGGCAGTTACAACATTTGGCCGGAGTGTCAGGAGACTTTTTACATTCCGTGGTTAAATGATCCGCAGCACACTTGACACAGCGAGGTGACTTGAAACAGTTAGTTGACGTGTGTCCAAAAGCTTGACATCGAAAACATTGCAGAATCTTCTTGGTGTTGTTGTATGGCGAAAGTCACCGCTCCCTAATTGCGACACCTAGCTGTCAGCGTTACTTCTGGATTTTGCCAAACTCACCTGAGGCGGCATTCCGGGTTTTGCAAGTGGCTTCCAG
>NW_020220260.1:620-1103 GCF_003070985.1 Temnothorax curvispinosus | reverse complement strand
TTCAATTCAACACACGAATAAATACATGTTCCATAAGAATAAACTCAAAAAATTAAAATAAAATATAAATAAATTAATTAAAAGTAGATTATTCATAAGAACATAACCTTTTATGCCTAAGGAACATTATCACGCTAAAATAATAATTATCTCATTAGCAATTTTTCAAACATGATTGTTATAAACAATTAAATTATATTATTAACAGACCTAGTTAGTGTGATTACTGGAACTATCACAAAAAGTCAAATAACTTTTGAAAATAATAATTATAATTATCTCATTAGCATTTTTTCAAACATGATTGTTATAAACAAATAAATTATATTATTAACAGACCTAGTTAGTGTGATTACTGGAACTATCACAAAAAGTCAAATAACTTTTGATTATAAACCATTATTGTATCTCTCAAAATAAACTAATTAACAATAAAATTTATCATAAAAATATTATTAAAGATGATAAATAAAATCACTGCAG
>NW_020220260.1:0-520 GCF_003070985.1 Temnothorax curvispinosus | reverse complement strand
ATAAACTAATTAACAATAAAATTTATCATAAAAATATTATTGAAGATTATAAATAAAATCACTGCAGATACCCAGCAGAGCATGTCAAGTAACCTCACAAAAACCCCCACATCATATCTCTTCTTAATTCCGAGATATAATTAAAAATTATGGAAATCCATAAAACACAGAAATTTTAAACAACCTAAAATAATGCCCTTAATTATCTGAACACAACAAAAGAAACCCCATCTTTTTATCTCTTACCGTTCTCGAGTTATAAATTATTAAAGTTTCACATCCGCCATTTTGAATTTCCTACCCTTTAAACTTACAAAGGCCAAATCACTTTTACGTTAATATTTTAGTCTTTTATACATTTTAAAGCTGAAAAAGTTCATTTCTGAACGAAAATTTTGACACTTAATTATTATGATAAAAATGGAATCTCTCATACTCCTAAACACCAGTAACGTTAACGCCGATTTTTTATTTAAATTAATTAAACTATTAAATGAGATTTAAATTGAACATTCACTCC
>NW_020220259.1:0-1149 GCF_003070985.1 Temnothorax curvispinosus | reverse complement strand
TGCCGTAGTTTTGGAGAAGTGGCTCTCGCGCGTGAGAGAGCCTCGTAGTTATCGTTGCCGGTTAAGTTGCTGCCATTGTAATTAGCTATACGTGCGGTTCATCGGGATTAATGGCCCACGGTTGTGTCGAGTTTACGGGTGAGGCCATTCGTGCGTTTCGAGGGGAAAGAAGATCCCCCGCGTTGTCGCGGTATACCGTAAGGAAGTTGCGTTAATTGTTTAAGTGTTAGACGTAGACGTTTCGAGTATTTCGCGTTTGACCGTCCGGGTAGAATTCGCTGCAACTTATGTCGGGGAATACTCTTGTACGAATTCGATCGGGATTGCCGTGCAGTTCAGCGACGGAATGAGTATCGCGCTCGTGGGGTGTACTCGAATTCTGCTTGTTCGCCGTGGAACACGTTATCGTCCACCTGTTATCTGCCTTAACCGAAATATAACTTTGTTTTATGTTATTTGAGTGTGATGATTGCGCTACGCTCCCTCTCCTATTCCATCCGCGGTTGATCAAAGAAGCCCACGCCTGAGAAATACTGCGATCTCGTGAATCGTGGTGCGTGGAATCGCACCTGGCGCCCAACAACATCTGAAAAATACTCAGTCGAGCTACCATCGGGGTTTCGGAGATAAATATCGCGAATCAATAAAGAGATCGATAGTGAAGAAAGCGACGGCGCGCTCCTCCACGGCCGGCGAGACCGTGAGGACATCGTCATCGTCGTCACATCATATACCAACAATTCTCTGCTTTAATAATTTTATTTCTGTTTTGTTAACTTCAACGCTTAATATCTTTAACAGAAATTATTTGTGTTCCAAAATATTCTCTGTTGTAATCAAAACCGTAATGTAGCAGTGCTAAGTTGTAAAGCGCGTCATTGAGCATGCGCGTGTGGCCGCAGGGTATGGTCGTAGTCGCTGCATCTCGTCGGTATGACAGGAATCATAACCTGATTCCTGTCAACTTTAACCGTTAATATCGCGCTTCGCGGGGCAGAGCGACACTTTTTTCTGCCAGATTCGGTCGTTTCGTGCAAAAACGCGTCGATTAAGCCCAAGTTGAACGAAATCGGTGAGGAGGCCACTATTCTTCAGATTTACCAAATAAAATGTTAACATTACACGTAATGATAGAATGACGCCGAGACA
>NW_020220258.1:0-11103 GCF_003070985.1 Temnothorax curvispinosus | reverse complement strand
ATATAATGACGAGTAGAGTCATAAAATAGCGCGAGGCATATATAAAAGGCCTTATTCTGAGTTTTCAATAATTTCATGATAATTTTAATCAACGGGCTAATTAACGTAATAACGAACTAGAGTGATTATATTTCACATGTAGAACATGCCCTGATACAGTAATTTCGATAAATAAGCCGTTTTCCAATTTGGCAACACGCTGGAAACTTTAACTGGTAAGCAACACGCCGCCAGAAACTCTAACTCAGTAGTTCATACGAACTTTGCCGATTATTATGCGCATTAATTATTATCGTTTTAATTAGTTTTGTTGGAGTCCATAGAGACTACCCGTATGATTCTTTTGATTAATTTTGCATTATTTCACTTTTGGCAACACGCCGCCAGCAACTTTAATTTATCAGTTCAAATAAACTTTGCGAATGATCGTGCGAATGGATTGCGAATACACACACACACACACACACACACACACACACACACACGGGGTGGGTGCGGGGGAGAGGGGGCCGAAGGCCCCCTCGCACCTCCCCGTGTGTGTGCGTGTGTGCTTCCCACGCATAATTAAACTAATGAAACTCCCAGCGTGAGACCTAATTGCTTGAATCGAGATGCTTGGTTATTCTGCACGATTAATTCATTTAAAATTGGCGCAGTTTTACATGCGCGTGCGGCCACTGAGCATGCGCATGTGGCCACAGGGCATGATCGTAGTCGCTACAGTTCGTCGGTATGACAGGAATCATAACCTAATTCCTGTCAACTTTAACGTTTAATATCTTGCGTCGCGGGGCAGAGCGACACTTTTTTCTGCCAGATTCTTTCGTTTCGTACAAAAACGCGTCGATTGAGCATAATTACATCGAGATTTGAAGTGAGGCCCCTAAACTGAATAATTACCATGTGCAGGTTTCTACTTGCACACTTTACTTTTTTAATTACTATCGGGATACATGGCTGAATGGCTTTAAGCCCGGTTTGTTCTGTATTTTTCAAAAATTACATAGGACAAACAATGTTTCAGAGAGACATAACCGGGAACTTCGAGAAAGCTTAACCCTTAAATGCCACACCTCTCAAGAATCTCGTAAATGACACATGGGGTCTAAAAGACCC
Source organism: Temnothorax curvispinosus (assembly GCF_003070985.1). Classification (NCBI taxonomy): domain Eukaryota; kingdom Metazoa; phylum Arthropoda; class Insecta; order Hymenoptera; family Formicidae; genus Temnothorax; species Temnothorax curvispinosus. Next base: position 9,987 of record NW_020220258.1, on the reverse strand, counting down.
CAGCATGAAAAATGTCTCCTTACTCATTGATTTTTTTATATTTAGTTATGAAAATTATTTTCAATGTTGTTCAAGGCTTAGAAAAGAGAATAAAATGCTTATATTGTTAAAATTGCAATTTCAACATAGTATAAAAAATTAAGTAAACTGAGTACTGCTAAGTGTACAAACGGGTAGGTCAATTACTCAACTATCATCAATGGAAGCATGAGCTCCATTTTTGGCAAGAACATTTGAAAACATTTCATTCTAAAGGGTCTGAGGTCCGCTGGACCCCGGGTGGCATTTAAGGGTTAAATAAACACTCGAGAATTGTAGAATTTTTAGGTATATTATGAACGTTTTATTGTAAACACTTTTTTCCAGAATATTTTTACTGTCTTTACAATTCAATATTGGGGTTCTAAGGGGGCAGTGCATGCGTAATACACGGCGCCGTTTCCAGCTAGCACCGCATAGCCTCTCCTGCTCAATTCCGACTCTCACCTCCAAGCAGGCGTTTATGCCGGTGAACCCTGGAAGCCTAAGCAACCATGACGGAGATCGGGTACCAACCCCGGTGGAAGTTGTGGTCAGGACTAACAAGAGCGGGAGAAATGGCCCTCCGAAAAGGGGGTTGGCGAGGGGCTAACAACCCTTCCCGTAAAAAATTACAAGTTGTGAAGCCAATAATAGAAAATGCCGGACAGAACCTACGAAAACGACCTACGCTTAGGAAAAAGGACAATGATTTAAGGATTTATACATGGAATGTACGGACTCTCTACTGGGGAGGAGCGCTGCGAGTGCTAGGCGAACCCTGGAAAAATACCGAGCAGACATAACAGCTATACAGGAGATGAGGTGGACAAAACAAGGCACGCTACAAAAAAGGGAATACGATGTATATTACAGCTGCTATGAGCACATACTTAGGACGGCCTTTATAGCCCACAAGCGCCTAAAACACCTCGTCGTTGGATTCAAGCCGATATCACCTAGGCTGAGCGTTCTCAGAATCAAGGGAAGATTCTTTAACATCAGTCTGATAAACGTGCATGCACCGACAGAAGACAAATCGGATGTGGAGAAGGATGAATTCTACTCTGCCCTGGAAGATGCATACGATAAATGTCCTAAGAACGACATAAAGATCATTGTTGGGGACTTTAACGCAAAAATTGGCAGGGAGTCAAGGTATCAATCGCATGTGGGTAAATATAGTTTGCACAAAGAGTCCAACGAAAATGGAGATAGAGCCATAGGCTTTGCCGCTTCTAAAAATATGATCATAGGAAGCACAAAGTTCAATCACAAGGATGTGCATAAGCCTACATGGGTGTCTCCCGATGGTCAAACAATGAATCAAATAGACCATATGCTAATAGATGCCAGGCACGCGTCAAACCTGCTAGATGTGAGAAGCTATAAACGAGCAAACATTGACTCTGACCACTACCTACTTGGTGCGAAATTCCGAGCCAGAATTTCAAATGTAAAAAAGCTCGCGAGTGAGAGGCAAAAAAAGTACAACGTCCTTCGGCTCAGGGATGAGGAGGTAGTGCATAGATTTCAGGAAACAATCAATAAACATTTGTGCCCGCAAGAGCATGAAGAGCATAACATGTCAATTGTTGAAATCTGGGATAGATGCAGAAATGCCTTAACAATAGCAGGGAATGAGGTCATGGGGGAGTGCAGGCGACAGGATAAAGCGGAATGGTTCGATGACGACTGTAGGACAGCGACGAACATAAAAAATGACGCGTATAAAAAATTGCAGCATCGAAGGACGAAAGCAAATGTGGAGCGCTATAGAGACCTAAGAAGGGACGAAAAGTGGATACACAGAATGAAGACGAGGGCATTTGAAAGCCAAAGAATGGAGGAACTGGAACAACTGAGGGATCAGAATGAAACAAGGAAGTTCTACCACAGTGTGAATGCACAGCGGAAGACATTTCAGCCAAGAGTCACAATGTGCAAGGACGAGAACGGGAACATCTTGAGTGAGAAATCCGCGGTGTTGAAACGTTGGCGTGAATACTTTGATCAAATGCTTAACCAGAACCAGGAACCCGACAATGCTGAGGAGGAGGTGGAAACCAACGCTGAAGTGCAGAACCCACCAACCCTGTTGGAGGTAAAGAAAGCTATCATAAAACTAAAAAACAACAAGTCACAGGGGCGGATAAAATACCTGCAGAATTCTATAAGTGCGGGGGTGAGGAATTAGCCATCTATCTCCAGCAGCTAGTGGGTGAGGTCTGGAAACAAGAAGCCATGCCGGATGAATGGGAAAAAGGGCTGATATGCGTCTTGCACAAAAAAGGTGATCAGCTAGACTGCTCAAATTACAGAGGGATAACACTACTAAATGTTGTGTACAAGATATTCTCCAACATCCTGTGCGAAAGGCTACGGCCATACACCGAAGCTCTTCTTGGGGACTATCAGTGCGGCTTTCGTCTGGGTAGGTCCACAGTGGATCAGATATTCCTGCTGCGCCAAATCCTAGAAAAAACTCTCGAGTTCAACATAAATACGTATTATGTGTTTGTCGACTTTAAGGCAGCATATGATAGTATCGTACGAGTAAAGTTATATAAAGCCATGGCAGAACTGCAGATCCCTAAGAAACTGATAGATCTCGCGAGGTTAACAATGAGTAGGGTTCTCTGCGCGGTCAAAATACAAAGTGACATAACCGAAACATTTGAGACCAAAAATGGCCTCAGGCAAGGGGATGCGCTTGCGTGTATGCTCTTTAACATCGCACTTGAAAAAGTGGTCAGAATGTCACGGATAAACACAACTGGGACAATTTATTTAAAATCGACGCAACTAATGGCGTATGCAGATGACGTTGATATCGTCGCGAGATCGGTAACTGGCGCAAAAGAGGCCTATTTGAACCTGGTGGATGCGGCGAAACAGCTGGGGCTACAAGTAAACGAGAACAAAACCAAGATCTTACTGTCATCCACCTCACAACGATGAGCGCACAACTTAGGACAGAACCCGACAATTGAAGACCATAATTTGGAGGTCGTGCATGACTTTGTCTACCTGGGGTCATCGGTTAACACGCAGAACTGTGTAACTGATGAGATAAAGAGACGTATAGTTTTGGCGAACAGATGCTATTTTGGACTGCGTAAGCATCTAAGAAACAGTAACCTAACCAGGAGAACAAAGATCAGGCTCTATAAAACGCTCATACTACCGGTACTTACATACGCATCGGAGACTAGGGCCATAAGTAAAACAGACGAACTGCTTCTGCTTGGGTTTGAAAGGAAGGTCCTTAGAACAATTTACGGAGAGGTGTGTGAGGATGGATTATGGCGCAGAAGATACAACTGCGAGCTGGATGACTTATATAAGAAGACTGACTCAAGAGATGTGGTCACGCTCATAAAGATTGGGAGACTGAGGTGGGCAGGACATGTGGCGAGATTTGGGGACAGCAACATCCGGAAGCGTACTCTCAACGGGGAGCCAGGTGGCAGGAGAAGACCAGGAAGGCCAAGGCTACGTTGGGAGGATGGAGTCGTGCGTGACGCAAAGAAGATCGGCGTTAGAACTAGCGCAATGTGGCGCAGAACGGGGATGTGTGGCGTGAAAAATTAAAGGAGGCCAAGACCCGCATTGAGTTGTAGCGCAACTGATGATGATGATTACAATTCAATATTATTTACAGCTAATCTGACTGAGGATTAAGGATCGATCCGCAATTTTTTGGAAAAGTTTTCCATTTTCGATCTCAAACCCCAATAACCATTATTGCAGAGGCAAATAATCCTGTAGGCAATAAATTCTGTTTGCTGAAAGATAAGAAACACATACATCAGTCAGCAGACTACATGAAAAAGTGACAATGAACATCGAGCAGGTCTGTCAATGAAAGATTAACGGTAAATATCGATTTTACGGACCTGCTCTCGGTTTGTTGCGTCAATCTGTCGTCGCATTGCTATTAACAGATCTACTCTGATATTCGCCGTTGGGATATGATTCCAACTTTTGTTTAGAATTTGGCAACGTTACTCTTACTCCGCAGGGAACAGGGATTCTGCAAGCACGTGGTTAGCTGGAAAGCTAGAACAAAAAAAAATTAATTATTTACATAATTTTTTATTTTATGAGAATATTAGCTAATTATCTGATATATTTGTCTATTCTTCATTTACTTTTTTCTATCTTCCTTGTTTATGCTTCTTTTATCTTGCACAGGTTTTATTCCGCAGTTGAAGATGATGGCAAACTAATTCCAGAGTGCGAAGAACGATGCTACAACTATGAGTGATATTTATTAAAAAACATTGAAAAAATTAAAATTGTTTAATTAGTAATAATAATAATAATTTATTCATAATTTTTTACCTCGTTCATCCTCTATGCACTTTGTTTTTTGTCATTTTTATTTAATTTTATTTTACTTAAGTGCCACAATGTATTTTACATTTACATTTATAAACTATTACAGTCGTAACATATTTATTATACACGCGTGCACATTATGGGTGCGTTCGGGGAGACGCTATTAGCGCTATATCGTACTACAAGCTGTTCGCGGAGCTGGATGGTAGCGCTACCAAATGCTATCATGACGTCACTAAGGATAGCGTGTGACGTCATAACTGCGCGCTACTAATGCTATTTCTTCCGAGGTAGTGCATGGGTAGCGTTAGCGTTTGCGGATGTTCAGGGAGACGCTATCAGCGCCTGTGGAACTGTTTGGGGACGTTCTGTGCTCACGTGAAGGTTATGTGTGCACGTTGTAAACCATGAACGTGTTCGGCCAGTATTTTCTTACAGTAAATCGTAAGTATATTTTGTGTATAAGAATATGTATAAATACTGCTGCAATACTGCTAATATCTTAATTTCCACTGTATAATCTTTTCTGTTTGCAGGAACATAAGTTCTTCTTCTTTCTGTTGGTTGGCTCGGAGACTGTCCTGTCCCATGCGGCCAAGAAACATAAGTTAATCGAACGGATTGAATGTTAGACAAGGGTAAAATAATACACGAGTTATGTTTCCGGACGCAGTCCTTAAAGCTAGGTATACATCAGTCGTATCGCAACATCGCGAGCGTCGTAATCGTAAGGCTGTAACTAATCACAATTAAGAATTCTTATAAAACTTGATTGTGATTGATCACGACTTTACGATTACGACGCTCGCGATGTTGCGATACGACCAATGTAGATCTAGCTTAATACTGGTGCGATATTGCTAATATTTTTATTTACACTGTGTATTCTTTTCTGTTTGCAGGAACGTAAGTTAATCCTCAGGAAATTAACGGTCTCTCCCAATTTATGGAGGGGAATCGAGAACAATTTTTATTGTTATTAGCGTTACAAATACGCGAACAAATAGCAGATGTATCATCGAGTGATAGTGATAATGAGGAATTCGTAATGTTAGAAACTGTATTACGTACTAGAAGAAAAATACCCAGAGTACCGTATTATGTTGAAACAATAGTGCCGACAATGACAAATCAAGATTTCAAGTCTCACTTCAGGTATTAATACAAATGTCTTTTATTATTATTTCTGTTGAAATATCTGTGGTTTGAAAAATATTAGACGATTTACATAAAGAATATATTATATTATAAATGAATAATTATTCCTTAATTTAGAATGCGTCCTGGAACTTTTGAATACTTGCTGTCCATCATTGGTCCTAAATTACAAAGAGAAACAGGAGGAACGCCAATGATTTCTCCACATAAACAATGTTTATTGGCATTGTGGAGACTGGCCACTCCAGATTCTTTGAGGTAAAGAATAAGCTTATTAAGCATAGAGTTCTGCATAATCAACGATATCAGTAGGTCTATTCTCATAACTCATAACGACAGTTCATTATTGTTACAATATCGTTGTGCAGTATTTTTACTATGTGAAAAAGTTGCGCAACAACATTATAACGATGACGAACTGTCAGTAAGAGTTACAGAATGGGCCTACAGTTGTCGCAAGTATCAATCTGTTTTTGTGTTTTGCTGAAATAAAATTTTATAATTATAAAGTTCTAAATTGAAAAAATTATGAAGCAAAGTTATGTAAGAAATAAAAAGTAAAAAGAATTTATAGCTATTACTTGAATAATAATTGTATAATTTAATGCTGTAACGATTTTTACAATAATCATAAAATTAATGTCTGAAATGTTTTCAGTAATAATTGCTAAAATGATTTGCACTAATTATACAATTATATAAAAATTTCTTTTAGGCATCACTTTTTTTAAGATTGCTATATATTACAATAATTGAATTTAAAATTAATGATTTTAAAAGTTAGATTTAAATTTATTACGCAATATATTAAACATTATATTTTAAAATTTAAATGATGCTAAGTGTTCTGCATACGTTCTTATCTGGGTAGTAACAGATGATGCTTATATTGATTTACATCATTAAACAGAGAATAATTTTTGTTTTTATTTTTTAATGTCCTCAGATCTATTTCCGACCGATTTGATGTCGGCAGAAGCACAGCATTATATGTTACACGACGTGTAATAAATGCAATTATTGATTTGGCGCCAAATGTTATAAAGTGGCCTAGAAACGAACGAGTTAACGAAATATGGACGGGATTTGAGAATGCTAGTGGATTTCCGAAGGTCATTGGTGCTATTGACGGTACACACATCACCATTCCAGCTCCAACAGATAATTCAGCAGCGTATGTCAATCGCAAGGGTCGTCATTCGATTCAACTTAAGGTAATATGCTTTTTTGCTTCAAGAATTCTCCTTAAACCAGTATTTATAGTCCAATCTTACATTTAAGATCATTTCAAATTCATCTTTAGATACTCCGTATTCAATGAAATGATTCGTATAGTATTTAAATAAACTTAAGACAATCTATTTAAGATCGGACTATGAATATCTAAAGCTAAGTTTATATTGATCAGTTATATTGATCATTAACTTAAGTTAGGTCTACATCTATCGAACGCTCTGAATTATAAGGAAATTGACCAATCATAGTCGAGTGTTTATAAGAAAACTCGACTGTGTTTGGTCAATTTGCTTACGATCCAGAGTGTTATGATGTAGACCTAGCTTTATGCTGAAACCGGTAACAAATTGATCAATCGTAGTCATTGTAGTGTGCTCTCCATATAACTTCATGTAATCTATATTGGTTTGTATATTTTTTTTGCAGGCTATCTGTGATCACACGTGTCAGTTCATTCATTGCTATGTCGGACATGTAGGATCAGTACATGACCAACGAGTTTTTCGTCTGTCGGAAGTGCAATCTTATCTTGGAGACGTATCAAAGTTTCCAGAAGAGTCTCATTTAATTGGTGATCTAGCATATAAGCTACATGAAAATTTGTTGATACCATATCGAGATAACGGTCATTTGACAGAACGCCAAAGAAATTATAATTTTGTGCATTCTTCAGCAAGAATGGCTATAGAAAGAGCATTCGGACTTTTGAAAGGACGTTTTAGAAGTTTGCTAACAACTCTTGCATTAGATAAAGTAGATTTAATACCATTACACATTCTAGCCTGTTGCGTATTGCATAATATATGTTTGATGAAAAATGATATTCTCGATATCGAAGTAAATGAGGACGTACACGCGATAGATTGTGTGAGGGATAATAATGAAAATATACAAAATGCTCGTGCAGGTATTATAAAACGTGATTTAATAGCAGAACGGTTGCGAAAATTAGACATGTTTAGAAACAGTATTAAATTAGTTTAAGAATAGTATAAGATATGTATTAATAATATAGTTTAGTAGGTACTTAATGTAGTATAGTATAATGTAAGTAAGGGGGGGTTCTACAATAGTTGCAAATGCAAAAAGAACATAATTGATAAATCACATCGCCATATGGCGTTTACGACTAGCGACAAGGCATTTGTAACTCATTGTAGAAATCCCCTAATAGTATAATAAAAATAATTGTACGTATTTAGTATATCTAGTAATAGTAATTATAATAAAAAAAGTTTAGTACATATCAGTCTTTAAAAATTGCGTAACAATAAATTCCAGCTCGAACTACAACTTGTCTAAAATTTTGTCGAGTTTTTCCATAAACTTCTTTTGCATTTCCATTCTTTCCTTGTGTCTTCTATCTTTTCCCTCCTCAGTCATTCGGCGATTTTCTGTTATTTTTTCCATTACATCTGCAGCTTTACGTTTACCTAGAAATATAATTTAATATTTATATTAGTATTTATATTACCTATTATAATTTAATATATTTTTGTTTTTTATATCTCATAGTCTAATTCAATTAATAATCAATAATAGTTACTTACGAGAAACTTTACTATCAGATTGACAAGTAGAACTGCTACTACTGCAAGGACTTGGAGATTTAGATCTTTCAAAACTGGATTTTCCGGTTGATGAAATAAGTGTTAAAGGTGACATGTAACGTTTTTTTCCAAGAAAACTTTCCATAGCCTTAAAATTAATATTAGGATTACGTTTTAAAATTTACTTATTGAAGAAAATTTTACTAAAAAGTTATAGCTTACATTCATAGAGTACATTACGATTAAACACAGATCAATCAGATTTAATAAAACCCTACGCAACTATACAATCTGATTGGTCTGTGTTCAACTGTAACATAATTAAATAGGTCTATCTCTAAAGTAATACTTACATCATAATATTTCCATGTACGTTTGTTGTTGCCAGATCTCAAATTGTGATCTTTAATGGTTTTATATGTCCGCTTCATGGTGTTAATTCGTGTCATGCATTGTCTACTTGAGACATCATATCCTTTGGAATTCATTATCGCCGCTATTTCATTCCATACTTTCTTTTGACTTATTTTACCCGAAGACATAGATGATTCTCGCGATCTGTATTCTTCCAATAGTAGCATTATTGCTTCGTGAGACCACCTGAAATCTGCAATGTAAACCAAATAATGTAGAGTGATAACACAATCATTAAAAAATATAATTATATTTCATATTATAAAATTTACTTACTTTCTTTATTTTCTGTCGAGAAATCTTCATTTCCCTGAGAAAATGTGTTCATATCATCTATAAAAATAATGTATGTAATTAACAATAAAAACATAACTAATTAATTTTCCTGCATGTTAAGAAGAATCTGAACTGAATTGATCACATACCACATGTTTCTTCCGTAAAATCATTAGAGTTTTCTTGCATATGTTCAGATCCTCCTAAAAAATAATATTTTAAAATACAAATAATATAGATCGTACTGATCTGCAGATTGATCACATACCACGTATTTCTTCCAATGTAGTATCATTTGCAAAGCTTTCTTGCCTATGCTCAGATGATTCTAAAAAGTAAAAATATTTTTAAAAATAAATGACATAATTTGCATTGATCTGTAAATTGATCACATACCATGTGCATATGTTCAGATGTCTCTAAAAAGTAATATTTACAAATACAAATAACAGTTTACATTGACTGTTTCATACATGCATCAATATTAACTGTATTTTTAATATAGGTGAGGATTGTTAAAACCATTCTTACCAAGACATGCACTGTTTTGAACTCGTGTTTGACGTGCAACATTTAAGAGGGTAGTTGCAAAAGACAAATCTGCATGTAAAAATAGCAATATAACATTAAAATAGAACATTTTCCTTTTACCATAACTTATAATATTTTACCACCGTTACTGTTTATTGCATAACTATTTTGATGCATTATCTGTGCAAAATTATTGGTAAAACGTGCATAAAAAGTGACAGAATAAACTTTTGAAATAGAAAATAAATACAGAAAGATAAAGCTGCCATTTTAAAATAAAGCCAAGCATTTATTGTGACAAAAGTAAAAACCATATTAAATTAATTGTATTAATATTTAAGAACAAATAAAAAATTATGACTCCCAGCGTGAAGAAATAATTAAAAAAACATCAAATCGATGGAACAGCCATCGATTTGATATTTGTCATATGCAAGCAAAAACATTTCGAAATTATTTA
>NW_020220257.1:0-8481 GCF_003070985.1 Temnothorax curvispinosus | reverse complement strand
TTACTGTATGTATTAATCTGTTTCCGCCTTCCGCATGTAAAATACCGCGTGCCGTTATCGTCTATCTGTATATACGCCGCGACGGACCCCGTACTGTTAAATACCGCGCTGCGTTATCCCCGCCTCGGCGTGCCGCAGCCCGAGGCGAAGACTCGAGCCCCGATATTGCATATACCGAGTCGCATTGCACCGGCACTACCGGCCACTAAAACCTACCGCGTCTAAGTTTGTAATACCGAATCCGAGGATTGTATAATATATTTCATATCAGAATTTTGAATAAATTGTATGTTACTGTCACATGGCAAATTGATTATCGTCTCTGGGCCTTTCATCGAACTCCCGAATCCTGTAAGCCAGTCCGCGTTCGATAAAGTCAGGCCGTTACAATTGTTATAAATATTGAAAGAAATCTAAAATTTTGTTAATCAAAACAGCGCTGATAAGCATGTACAATTTTTATTCAGAAGAGGGAAGAAGGTAAAACATAACATTGAAAATCATAAATAAAAACTTTATTGATTCGTCAATTTAAACAATTTTTTTTCACAACAAATTTTTTTGCGATTTTAAGATTTTTCTGGTAGGTATTTTGCCTCATTCTTAGCCGTATGTAATATATTATTGAATATAACACAATGTTTGAGGCGTGCTCTTTGCAAAAAAAGTAAATTTAAAAATAGACATAACTTCATCTAACGTGCAATCAAAAACATCGCGACGGGATATTTAGCAAAACATGCCTCTACGTGACGAATTAAGTTGATAAAACTCAAATTTGCGTGAATCAGTCTTCCTCTTGATTTCAGATCAACCAAATGCGACACTGAAGATGCACTAGAAGAGTCTGATTTTATCGCTTCTTAACAAGTAATGCATTTTTTGTGAATTTTCAATACTTGTTTACATAGGTAACCTGTGAATCCCATATAAATATGTAAAGGAGTATGTCGCATGTTCGGATGACATGCAACGAGAGGAAATGTTCTAGTCCACGATATATATGAACAAAACTAAAGCATGCAATAGCAATTCATGGCGAAAACGAGAAGCAATGTTAGTCTACAATACAAAGATATCTACGATAAGATTATAAGAAATAGATCTTAAAATAAAAAACCTGTAACGTAGTAAATAATACAGTCAAGGATAGGGGAATCGGACAGGGCATAATCGTGGTCAGGATTATTCTCAATGACGTCATTTGCCTCCCAATCGTCGTGCTGCAGAATCTCGTCTAGCTTCGTTCAAATTTCACGTTGATACTTAACACTTTTCGCCTCAGACTTTTACCCATAGGCTGTTTTTAAATCCTGCAATGACAGCAGAAGCTGTGGCGACGACTGTTCGGACACAGTGCGGTTTCCGAATTTTGGAGACTTTATGATGCTATACACCTACAATATTTTATACAGCTGCAAGAACGTGGGGCTGTGTGAGTGATCGTTACACTCTGTGACTTGACGAATGATGCCAAAGAAATTCTAGAAAAATCGTACGTACATGTACATTTATTTATTGCAAGTAATTATTGTATTAAAAAAGTCAATATAAATTGGAAAGTACCTCCAAGTTATCTTGATTAACTTTTCCTGTTAATAGATATTGGAAATCAAATTTTTCGATAAGATAACAGCACATATTCATAGTAGATCGCAGAAATATTCGCAACGCTTTTGAAGTCTCTCTTGTTAAATATTTATCAGCCGTTATTTCACCTTATTTCACCTTTTTGCAATGCCGTCTTCCACTCGTTTAACCATTCAAGAGATTTTTGCAATACCTGAAGTTATAAGATAACGCTTGTACGAAAGCAATTGTCGACGAAGGTAAACAAATTTTCGATAATTGATGATAAACTTTTCGAGAAGTATCAAATGCATACCTTGAAGTCTTTACTCTCCGGGATAACCCCTTCATTCGGAGTTTTGCTGTTCAACGCATTGAACATATCATTCATTTGTTTACAGAACCCGATCGTTTCCTGACATCCTTTCAGAGGTCCTTCTGGGTTATAGCGTAAATAAAAATTTAGCCTTTGTACCACAGAATTGCTAAAAACCTGTAACAGCGTAAATACAAAACACATTACTCACGAAATGGACAAACTATTTAAAAAAAGTAAAAACGTGAGTGGAACATAAACTACCTGTGTCGCGAGTCGAACGCGTATTTTCGAAGTGCTGTCTAACACAACGTGCCGTTGTGTTAACTTTGGACAGGCCCTCGCATTCCCAGCATGTTGGATGTCAAGGTTGAACAGAGCTGCGATGTAATCCCAACATATGTAATTGTTCGACGATTTAACCTGCGGAACCAAACACATAAACATTAATTTCATTGCGATGTATCAAGTAAGTTATGCTCTCGCGTCACTTTCTCAAAAAAAAATTTTTTTTTTTTAGGTCGGGTTTCCAGGGATACGTTAGTCAAGCAACTCTTTCCTTCAAGTAATGAAGGCATCATGAGGATAGGTTGTAGCTGGACGATGCTATCTGAGTACCACGATTCACGCAATATGTTTTCCTATCGAACGGTCGCCACTCGGTTTGACCTCTGACTACCGAGAAGGTAAGTATACATTAGCGTCTCGATTATTAACAAGACTTTAATTTTATTTTATTATTTCAGGTTTGATGCCCAAGATGGATCATCAGTGCTGCTGTGCTCCCCGGATCCTCGCATTATCGCATACCGGAGTGCTATTCACCGCGATTATTATTAACAATACTCTAATTTTTCTTCTGTTTCAGGTTCCTGCCCAGGATGGATCATCGCCGCTGCTGAACTTCCCCGGATCCTCGCTTCATCGCATACCGGATGGTCGCTGGACAACGATAGATCATCGCCGTTGGACAAGGTAAGTAAAAGGTAAGTATGTTTAAATAATCTTGGAATTAATTTTCACAAATAACGGTTCCTTTCATTTCAGGTCGTTGGTTATGATGTTACAATGTTTTTCGTATACATAAGTTTCCACGTCAGAGTGCCCCTTGCCGCTCGGGTATCACTCCAAGGTAAGTATATATACTCTTGCGTATAACATTAACGATTCTTTTATTTCAGATCGCCGTTTCAATGATGCAAGATGTTTCACAATTGCAAAGGTGGTTCACGTTGATTAGATCACGCACCCGTTTACGCCGCCTTTTACGGCTAACACTCCCCGATCACGTGACAGCTATGTGCCACTCGCTTATTTCGAACAATTATCGCGTTCACATAATTACGCGGGAGCTTCCGGTTGTTAATAACGATGTCCGTACTATGTCGTAGCCGTGAGACCCAATGTTCACGGTTGTAGTATACTCGATATGCACTTCCGTTCGCTAATGTTATATCCGAACTACTGACCTACGCTTTTGACAAACACTTTATTATTTAACGGTAAATCTGTACCCCTCGCTATTGTTGAACGAGTATTTAACGCGCAAATACGCGGGAGTTTCCGGTTGTTATATACAGTCAGGAAAACGTCCGCACGCTCCTACTGTATCCGAAAGACTGCCTCGAGAAATGGTGCTCGCTTCGTCTCCCCACTGTGCCGCGTCGCTCCCACTCTCGTACCTGTTATTCTCGCCTATTGTATTCGGCACGTACTTCTGGGTACGATCACGTTTCGCCGCATGACTATCACGCACCCGCCTAGTGAAATACTTCTAGAACTTTCTACCCGTGGAAGCTTCTCGACGTTTTTCGACGGATTTCTATACATCTCCTGGAGACGATTCGCCATGTTGATAGCACTTGACCAACTTGTTCGGGCGATAACGGGAACCTCTGCGCACGTTATGTTCCCGATGTCGCTTCCTGGCAAAGTTGCTCGGTTTAACTTTGCCTCGTCCGCTGACGACGCCGACCCCTCTGGCGTGTCTCCTAGATGATTTTAGCATTAATTCAGCCGACTGTTCCAGGAGAAGATGTCGGTGCCTCTTTTTTCTGGCGCCGTGAGTTTTTCTCGACGCCGACCTCATGGATGTGTTTACTAGGTCTCATTGAGCACGTCTACAGTGCTTGTTCCAGGAGAAGACGTTGGTGCCGCCAATTCCTAGCACCGTTGGGTTTTGACGACACCGACCTCATAGGTACATCTCTGGGGTGGTTCTAAACAGCACCCTGCCGCTTGTTTCAGGAGAAGACGTTGGTGCCGCCAACTCCTGGCACCGTTACCTGTGGATGACGTTGACTTTATGAGCGTGTTCCTGGGATGGTCCTAAGTCTCTCCATATACCTTGTTCCAGGAGATGACGTTGGTGCCGCCAACTCCTGGCACCATCACTTTATGATAACGCCAATCCTATAGGCGTGTTCGTAGAGTCCCTCTAAAACAGCTGTTTATGCACTTTATTCTAGGGGATGGTGCTGGTGCCCCGAACTCCTGGCACTGTGGTTCCAGGATGACGCCGACCCTGTAGGCGTGTTACTCGGCTTACTCTCAACAGAGCTGTGGCTTTTGTTCCTGAAGATGACGTCAGTGCTCTGAACTTTCTGCACCGCGCTTTCAGGATGGCGCCAATCGCGTAGGCGTATATATTAAGTGTCGTGCAATGTATTTCTAAGGTTTATTCCAGGCGAAGTCCTCGGTGCCTCGAACTCCTGGTTCCGCAACCCTACGTAGTAGCCGCTTTTACGGGCATGTGTTTGGTGCTACGCTAGTTCGTTTTGCATGATTGCTTCTTGTAGATTGTCGCGGTTCTAGCTTGTTACGCACGCTGCTTCCGCCGATTCGCGTGCGACGCGAGAAAATAACTCTTAACTGAATCAGATGCGAGAACCGTCTTAATAAAAATAAAAGTTGAACCGGCTTGATCAAAATGATAACCTAAACCTATGTATGCCGCGCTATATTGACGCGAGCTTATATCTACGCAGTAAACTTAACCTATTATTTACCTATCACCTAATAAAATCATATGCCATATGGGCCAAAAGAATACGCGCAACTTAAACCTAAGAGAGCAAAATGAACTATCTTTGTCAACTCCGTTGTCCTAAACTTAACGCGATACTGGAGGCATTGTCCGCTCTCTCCGTCATGCTCCCGCTCCGTTTCAGAAGCAGATAGGGGAATACTTCCGGGACTCTGAATCGGTGCTCGGGCTTTGGAAGCGCTCCGTCGACTGGCTCCTCTCCGACGTCGACTCCTCGGATGTGCTCTCGCTGGCCTCCGGCTCTCCTACGGGTACCTTAACGCGCTGCAACACGAGTCGCTGTAACCCTGCTCGTGGTTTGCCCGCGCTCGGGCCGCTCGAGGAAGTGCGCGGTCGCAAGGTAACAATGAGAAAAATGAGTCATGCTCTCGCGTGACTCTCTTTATAAGGGCCACTTCGACTAAACTCCGATTAACTTAATCGTTGATTAGTCCACTGGAAATGACCAATCGCATTTGTTAATCTGCTTAATGAGCAAATGCGATTGGTCATTTCCAATGGACTAATCAACGATTAAGTTAATCGGAGTTTAGTCGAAGTAACCCTTAATATTTCTTATGCCCGTTTCTACCATATTTGCTTTAACCTGCAGTTCAGCCAAACTTACGTTAGTTCTAAACTTCAGTTTAGTTCTGATAGGTTTCTACCAACGATACATATGCATAGTGAACGTTTAGCTAAATCTATAACTTGTATGTCCCAACTCAAAAACATACTAAAGATAGAACGTGATTGGTTTAATGTTGATTCTAAGGGATTGTGATCAAAGTACAAGAATTACATATAATATTGCGAGATTATTATGAATATTATTATTAAGTTGAAAATATGAACGCAGAAAGCAAGCGTAAACGTGCTGTAAATTTTACAGAAGCAGAAAAAGTTATTTTAACATATTAGGTGTTCCGATACAAAAATATAATAGAAAATAAGAGATCCGATGCTATAACCTCTAAAGACAAAGATAAAACTTGGAAAGTAATAGAACAATTATTTAATAGTATGTGTTCAATTAAATTTCGAAGTTCAGAAGTCTTAAAAAGTTGTTGGGATAATTTGAAGAAAAAAACAAGAAAGTTTTTTGCAGATAAAAAGATGAAATTTTATAAGACAGGTAAATGTTTAAAACTTTATACTTCTTTGTAACATATATGTTATCAGTTTAATTTTTGTAATAGGATAACTTTTTATTCATATACAATATTTTATATATCTAAATTAATAATTAAATCTTCATTTTAATATTGACAACTTCTGTTTAGTAGAAATTAAACACTAAAATATATTTGCAAACTTAATAATAAAAATATATACAATTCTTTTAAAATGCAATCTTAACATTAGGTGGAGAACCTTGTGAATCTAGATCAGATACACTTATAGACCGTGTACAAAAAATTATAAAATCTTCAGTTGATGGCTTAACAAGTACGTTTGATAGTGTTACGTCCAACCCCGGGATTAGGATATGAAAATCTGGGAAGCAAAGGAAAGGCTAGCCAGAGGGGTCGGGGGAAGGGAGGACGCAGCTAGATACTTACAAATGTCGCTCGCAGGTACGCGCTCAGAGACGCGTGGCGCGAGCCGAACGCACTTTTATGACTCAGAAAGGGTCAATGTCTGTAAAGACGCTAGGACGCCTTTCGTGAGCGGTGCGATCGTCGGTCCTTTTTCGAGTCAGAGAATTTAATCCCTTTAACTCAGGATCGGACCTCGTGCAATTTCGAGAGGTGGATGGTACTGAGGATGAGGTCTCAATTAAATGAAAAAAACAGTTGAGTTTATCTTAGAAATAAATAGAACATTTATTACAAATTAACGTAGAATTTACTAATGACATTGAGTAAAGAAAATCAGGCGATGGTACAAATAATAAATAAATCCAGATAAAGAGTAAATGTATTAAATGTAGGTGTAATATGTGTGTGTATTTCTCGCGGGTAATACATAGGTGCGGGGGTGATCTGGCAAGATCTTTAAGGAAAAACCTACTTGATAATGAACATCCTGCCCGCTATCATTACAATCGAAATCAGTAGTGAGATTACATGAATTTAGTGAAGTGTTGTGTATGTGTGTAAATTAATTAAGTTAAAACATATGAGAATTAAAAATATATTTATTCTATATTTATTAATCTAAGATTACGATCTCAGAATCGCCTACTTCCTCAAGATCGAGAGTCGAGGCGGTCGAGGAGGTTGGGGACGGACTTCGGGAAGAGGAGAGGGAATCGGGAGGTTTTAGGAAGCGGGCTAGATCGGGGTTAACGGGGACCACGCGAGGCGGGACCACGCGAAACGGAGCCACGCGGCAAATAGGGCGATGTTCGACAATTGGGCGAGAGGGTAGGACGACTGGGCGATAGGGCAGGATGATAGCGGGACGATTCTGGTGCGAACAACCGGGTTCTTCCGTAAAAGCTGGTAGGGGCGGTGGGATGGCGAGTCGCGGAGGACCGGCGTTGAGCTGCTCCCGGGGGAGTTCGACCTCCCGTCGCGCCCGCTTGTTCTGGCGATTTCTCTGTCGCCTGATCGTGCGGAGATTCGGTCCTTGAGGGGCTAGGACTTTCGGGTCCACTAAAATTATTTACTTATTTAGTCGATCTCTTTTGGACCCGGTCGGAAGCGAACAAAAGGAAATCGTCGAGCTTAAAGGGGGGGGAAGAGGTCAGTGGACAGGCTGGGTCCACGACAACGACGAGACGCCGGGAGCCAAGTCAGGCCTACCACAACGCCAACGACCGCTGGGAACTTGATGCCTACACTAACCGATCCACGAGCATAAGCTCAGGAAGGTCAGTGGACCAGTTGAGTCCACGACAGCGATGAAGACGCCGGGAGGCAAGTCAGGCCCACGACAACGCCAACGACCGCTGGGAACCTGATGCCCACACTGACCGACCCCAAAATAATAAGCTTCCGAGGATCCGACAATCGATAGACCGTTTAAGAAGAGGGGCGATAACGCGGAAAAAGAAGGATCAAGAGAATTACGGGACTTACTACTTGATGACTTGAGTTCAAACGAGTGGCCTTCTCTCTGAAATGGACGTTGGACTCGTCGGTGGGTGAGTCGGGGCGACTGATGGTCCGTCGGATCTGCTGCACTGACTCTAAACGTGGAGTCGAGACTCGAAACGAATGAGGTTCAGACTATAATACCGAGCAATGCAGACTGGAACTGAGAAAATTTCTTTGAGGCCGAGTCCTGTGACGTCGCGATTTAAATAGGAAGGTTCGAAGGATGGAAGGGGTGGATTTTGTGTGGGATGTGTCCGGTTTTTGTTTAAAGGATTTCTGGTTGGCGGGATGTTTCTAATTATTATTTAGGGGAATTGTTATTGGGCGAGATGTTTCTTGCCCAAGGGGTAGATTTTGAGTTTACGCCTATCCTAGAAAGCTAGAGACGGTTATCGATTTTTCCGGTTTTCCATTGATGAGCCCCCTCTTAAGGCCCCACTGTCTTATTGGGGGTTTAACCCATCGGTTTTTTCCAGTGAAGCATTTGTTTTTCGGCTCTCGCCGATTTCTCTTTTATTAGGGTTCCT
>NW_020220256.1:0-2375 GCF_003070985.1 Temnothorax curvispinosus | reverse complement strand
TTTGTTAAACAGTTTAACACTAGAAGTAATAAATTATTTATTTTTATTATTCAAAGCATGCAGCAATCCTGCCGCACATACGCGGTAGGTTTTATTACATCTGCAGACGCTATATTGGTTTTCCGTCTTCACTTGGGTCTCGCTTCTCTCTTAATGTGCTTGTGGCATAGAAGTGTTCAAACCTGTTTATTTACATATGATCGTAGCCCAGAGATACGTAGACTGTAGATGTGGTTGATAGTAATTAAATAGTAACTATGATCGATATAGGCTGCGTTCGTTTATAACGCGCTATTACCTTGTTCTACATCCTTGTTTTACATGATTTTTTAATGAGCGATAAAGTTTGAATGACGCCATATATTAGCGCTAATAACGTCTCTCCGGACGCGCCCATAGTTTATTGTACGCAAAATGTCTAGTAAGTGTCGCGTGAGAGGCGCAATATTTAGCGCGTGTAGATGCGCAACGGGAAACATGTCATAAGTGGTAGGTGCGGATGTACGGCGCGTAACAATTATCATGCTTACAATTAGCGGTACTTAGTTGTCGCGTGTTTAACAAAGCCAGTCCTTTGACGTGCGTGGTGCAGCTCTTGGGGCCGGCCTTTCTGTCGCGGGCGTTAAGTTGACAAACAATTATTCGATATTTACTTAGTAGGCGGTCGCAAACGAGACGCGGAAATAGTTCGGGCCCACTTTCTTGTCCCATTTATAGATACGCTTAAATAGCCCCGGCGCGTAAGAATGGTGCGCGAAGTGGTCGCGGCAGTGAGAGGCACACTGAGATATAAAGTATATATATATATTATACTGGAGTATATGCACTGGTTCGGCTAGTGCGAGCCAAAAATCTTGATAAAATAAACACTTATGCTTCACCAGAAGTAAGTTGATATAATATTCAACTAAGTATTCAACCAACTATGATAATTTTTATTAACTAAATTTAATTGATATTCTTTTAAATTATCAAGTTTTCTTTTTGAAGAAGTATAGTTTTAGTTTACATTATTAATAAATTTACTTAAATATCAATTATTTTTATCACCGCGTCATACTACATAATAATATTTATTATCTACATTGTAAAATGGTTTTTTTTTTGTAGTGCTATTCATTCTAAATTGTCTTTAATTTGTTGGTTTGATGTATTTATATTTTATTTTTTTCTTTTAGTTCTTTTAATTCTTTTTCAGTGTATTCTTCTAAAATATTTTTTTTAATTCACAAGCAACTAAACTAGTTGTGCTTGTTCCAATTAAAGTTATTGTTCCTAAAATAGTTAATATTTTTTTCATTTTAATATATTATTTTAATTTAGTTTAAATATTTACTTTTGGATTAAAAGTTATAGTACTTACATCAAGACCAAAATCTAAATCTTTTTTATATGCACCAACACTAGTAAGAGCTCCATCAATAAAAGGAATTAAATATAATTTACTTCCTAATTGTTTAAATCCTAACCCAATTTTTACATATATATTATATCCGGCTTTTCGGCTATCGGAAGAATCAACTATATTTATTTTTCTAATATCATCATTATTAATTAAGGTCTATCCAGACAAACTTGCATAGGTGCATAACCATGCATATGCATAAAGAAACGTATTGGTCTATTTCCTTATGCACATGCATATGGACCAATCAATTCTCTTATGCTTATGTTTATGAGCTTTATGCAAGTTTGTGTGGATATAGCTTAAAAGTAATTGTATCAAAATGTAATGTACCAAATTTTCCTTTTCCTACATCACCAAAAGTAGACCTTGATATTGCTTTACCGTTTGTTTCTATTGTAACACTAGGATAATTATCCCTAAATTTATCAAATGTTTCTGCGTAGTCAAAACAATCTATAACTACTAAATATAGAATAATCATGATATTTTCTTTTTTTTACCAATTTGCCATGTTTCTATAGTTATTATAATTAACATTATTAGTGATTGGTATATGATTTTTGCTTGGATCCCGTTTTGGATTAAAAGTTATAGTACCTACAAGAAGACCAAAATCTAAATGTCTTTTATACGCACCAACGCTATAAATAGCTCCATCAATAAAAGGAATTAAATATAATTTACTTCCTAATCGTTGGAATCCTAACCCAATTTTTACATGTATTTTATAATGCATTATTTGCCTATCAGAAGCATCAACTATATTTATTTTTTTAATATTAGCATTATTAAAAGTAATTGTATCAAAATGTAATGTACCAAATTTTCCTTTTCCTACATCACCAATAGTAGACCATGATATTGCTTCACCGTTTGTTTCTATTGTAACATTAGGATATTTATCCCTAAATTTATCAAACGTTTCTGCGTAGTCAAGATAATCTACTACTAAATATAGAGATGAATA
>NW_020220255.1:0-2371 GCF_003070985.1 Temnothorax curvispinosus | reverse complement strand
AAGGGTGGGATTGTAAAATAATTAGTAATAATTGAAAAAAATGTAAAAATGCCTAACGAGATATCTGTACCACATGGGCCCGCTTCTCTAACGAGAAACGTATGCGCAAACACTGCTCTAACAGAAAGGCTGCTGATTGGCTATCGCACAGTTTTTAGCCAATAAGCTTGCAGCTTTTCTGTTAGAGCAGAGTTTACGCATACGTTTGTAGATAGAGAATCGGGCCCTTATCTGTCAAAGCTCGTTCTTTGAAACGGCTTCATAGATCGCAAAATCCTTTTACAGGAGTAAAGATTTGGTACTAATGAAGGGTGGGATTGTAAAATTATTAGTAATAATTGAAAAAAATGTAAAAATGTCTAACGCGATATCTGTACCACATATCTTTCAAAGCTCGTTCTTTGAAACGGCTTCATAGATCGCAAAATCCTTTTACAGGAGTAAAGTTTAGGTACTAATGAAGGGTGGGATTGTAAAATAATTAGTAATAATTGAAAAAAATGTAAAAATGTCTAACGCGATATCTGATGAACCACATATCTTTCAAAGCTCGTTCTTTGAAACGGCTTCATAGATCGCAAAATCCTTTTACAGGAGTATAGTTTAGGTACTAATGAAGGGTGGGATTGTAAAATAATTAGTAATAATTGAAAAAAATGTAAAAATGCCTAACGAGATATCTGTATCATATATCTGTCCTGGTTCGATTGCTGTGTAGGAACCAGACAATGTAGCCAACCCCGAAACTGCCCACAGCTGCGTGCGCCATCTCGCCATCTCTCGCAAGATCCGTGAACTACTGCTGTGACATAATTGCTGCTCTGCGTGAATATTTTTGTGAAAAATATACACGATCGTTTCAAAGCTCTCATTTTTATTCCAGGCTTTCAATCTCAATTTCAAAGGTACGTTATTGTTTGTGCACGTCTTCTGAAGGGTGGGAAAGTTTAATTTCGTACATATTACGTATACAACTGTTTATATCAGAAAATAAGGTTATGAGGTGACAGCATTTAAAAATTTTTTTCAATTATTACTAATTATTTGACAATCCCACCCTTCATTAGTACCTCTACTTTACTCCTGTAAAAGGATTTTGCGATCTGTAAAGTCGTTTCAAAATGAGAGCTTTGAAATGAATTGTCGGTAATTTGGACGGCTTTAGCATCCCCTTAATCACTCTGCCCATGCGAGAAGCGAAGCGCGAAAAAATAAATTTACTGTTCGATACCGGAGCGGCCGTATCAATAATAAAAGTAAAACATTTGAAAGGCGAAACAATGATAGAAGAGGATAAAATGGCCCTTACAGGAGTAACAGGTCACAAAGCCCATACAATTGGAAAATTTGCAGCAACTATTGACTTGAAAGATAGAAAGATCAAGCACACGATATATGTCGTCAAGGATGATTTTCCGATAGAATACGACGGAATACTAGGCGTAGATTTTATAAAGAAACATCGAGCGTCATATAGTTACAAGTCGAGCGCAATACGCATAGGGAATAGCACATTAAAATTATATCCGTATAAGAAAATGGTTTTGAAACCGCGAAGCGAGACAATAGTGCAAGTCGCGACCGATAAAAATTCACTAGGAATAATACAGGCAGAAGAGACAATGCCAGGAGTGTTCATAGGAAACTGCCTAGTGATGCCAGAAAACTTTCTATGTCCGGCAAGCATACTAAATACGACGGAGAAGACAGTCGAAATGCTAATGCCGCAAGTAACATTAGAGGAGTTAGAGCAAGAAGAAGCAAAAGAGATAGAAATAAACCAAGTAAACAAAGCAGAAGAAACAATGCCGCGTAGCGAAAAAGTCGAAAAATTGACACGCACACAACACTTAAACAAAGAAGAAAAGAAAACCATTATGGAAATTTGCAGAGATTACAGCGATGTATTGCATGTGGAAGAAGAACCACTGACATGCACTGATATCGTCGCGCATAAGATTACCACGAAGGCGGGCAGCGTACCGGTCAACGTCCGACCGTACCGTTTGCCAGAAAAGCACAAGGAAGAAGTGAATAGACAAATGAAAGAGATGTTGAAAAACGGAATCATTAGACCTAGCACGAGCCCGTGGAATGCGCCGTTGCTAGTAGTACCGAAGAAAAGAGACGCATCAGGAAAATTAAAACTGAGAGTGGTAATAGATTTTCGGTTTGTGAACGACCTAATGGAGGCAGATTCCTTCCCATTGCCAAACATAACCGATATTTTAGACCAACTGGGAAAAGCAAAATATTTTACCACGCTGGACCTCGCCTCGGGATATCATCAAAACCCGATGGAAGAAGAAGATAAAGAAAAAACTGCGTTCTCGACACAATACGGACATTACGAGTATAATCGAATGCCTTT
>NW_020220254.1:0-7119 GCF_003070985.1 Temnothorax curvispinosus | reverse complement strand
TTTTACTCAAAATCTCGTTAAAATGCTAGACTGGTGAATACACTCAGAATTTCAGCAAAGAATATCTTCGCTTCTTCCCGCTTGAACCCTCAGTACGCGCTTCTTAAACTCGAATATAAATTCCTCAAGTATTTGAGAAGTTTCGAAATAAAAGTCATCGAAGTCGTAGACGTATCAGCATCCTCAGATTGTTCAATGACATAACTTAGATAATTAATGTGAATTAACTAATAATACAATGTTTATGTATTATTTCTTAAGATTAATTTGTTCAAGTAATTATAATAATTTATATTATATGTAAATTATGTAAAAATTA
This sequence comes from Temnothorax curvispinosus, assembly GCF_003070985.1. Lineage (NCBI taxonomy): Eukaryota > Metazoa > Arthropoda > Insecta > Hymenoptera > Formicidae > Temnothorax > Temnothorax curvispinosus. Next base: position 6,800 of record NW_020220254.1, on the reverse strand, counting down.
TGTCTTTTCTAGATAATTAAATATATCGATAACCGTTTTGTTGTTGTCAAGATTTTACTAAAAAATATTTATAGTTATAATAAAGTTACTTTATATTTCTCCTTCCCTCTTTCTTTTTTTCACGTAATTTCATCAATTTATTGGCGTTTTAAAAATATCAAATTTAAACGATACTCGACATCCTTTTAAATTTCGATATATTTGCGGTTGTTGTTAATAATTACGTTTTTCTTTTTCCATGCAGACGTATTACAAAATGACTGGTCTCTAATCCGTGAATAAAAAATACGCCGAAAAATTAATCTTTTTTGTTTTTTATTTTACTTTTACACGCCACGTCTAACACACGCAATACTAAATCTTGATAAAATACAAGCAAAAGAATCTTATTGTTGCCCCACGTTTCCTAATTACGGATCAAATAGGAACTTGCTTGAAAACGTAGGAAAGTTTACTGGCACGTCACACTTTTTTTACGCTAGAAAACGAAGCTTATATATATGTGCATACAATAATACGTAACGAAGTATCGCAAGCGTATTTATAAATATGCATGGTATGACTTGCATTATATACACTTGCATTATATAATTGCTATGAACCGTGTTAGTCATTGTGCAAAGGTTTTTGAAAAACAAGTATTCTTGGTTCCATGCGTAGAAAGTAACAAAATTATCTCTGCGTACAACATGTGATATATAAACAAAAATAGAATAGAATCTCCGTTTTACTCTTTCTAAATTTTCATTTATCGTTCACTTCATTTAAATCATCGAATCATTGTTCGTTAATTGATCCGTTTTCCGTTTTCCTTTTTATGATTCAAGCAATATTAGTAACAAAAGACTAAACAATGGTCCAAGCTCATCAAAGACATTCCTTTTTTACCTATATATTATACTTGTATAAATTTAACAGTAGTATAGGCACATATATATTATCCGCATTTCTCTGCTTGATTCTTTTTCACTGTATAATAATAGCAAATCCCTAAATATGTTATAAAACTTTACCCTACGTATTTTTTACAAATATCTAATCACTTCAAAGTGTCTCGCGAATTCATCAGGTATTCAACGTATACCATTCGTCAGGATGATCGGACGCGAGCGTTCTCTCTTCACTTCTTTGTCCTATTTTCGACGTATATAGTTGAAGTCACTCCATTAAGTTTATCTTGGATTTGCTGAAGAATCTTGCCTTTTGTTTCGGGCAACACCGATACCGTGAAAAAGATACTAATGATGCAGAAAACTCCAAATATCCAGATCATGTACTTGAACGCTTCTTCAAGATTGATGGAGAACTTGGTCATGATAAAGCTCAAAACTTTGCTAAGGAAAACAGTCATAGTAGAAACTTTAGCCTTGATGTTCGAAACGAACATCTCACCCATCAATGCCCACGGAATCGGACCCCAGCCTACGCTGTACATGGCAATGTAGACGATAAGCGCGACCATCGGCAACCAGGATATCTGCTCTATCACGTCATCCGCATGCTGTACCTCCTTCAGATAGAAATACAAACCCAAAACACACTGCAAAATAAATTACACGACGATGCTCGCAAAGTCCGAGCTTCTATTTAATCAAATTCAAATAAAGAATCTGATAAAAGTAAAAATTTTTCTTAATAATATTAAGTAGTATCTGATCTAAAATTTAATAGCATTACGTGTTTATTAATTAAACGCGATTTTAAAGATAATCGCACAGCTTGAAATAAAATGTATCTTTATAATTTTTAATAATATTAATATAAATTCCTTAAAGTGTCTTTAAAAACCACAACGCATGTCCACTCTAACAAACTGCTCATGTTCATCATTTTCTGTCGCAAGGCGAAATTGTAACCCGTTCCGTGAAACAGCAAACAAACGCAACGAGAAACTACATTTTGCGTTTATCGCTTCATGAATATACTAATTTTGAATACACTTGTCATGCAAATTTCTGAATGTATCTGCTTTTTATCAAAAGAGCAGTACAAACTTTCTAAACGTTTCAATGTTCACGATATACGTGGGTAGTCTGAAAAATTTTGAGCCTCAAACAGTATTTTTTTCAGACTACCCTCGTATTTATAAATACTAGTTCATAATATAATCTTAATATTTTTCTGTAATATATACCTATATATTTTTCCTAAATTAAATACTATTAATTCTTGTACCTCTATTTGACGCAATTATTATTATTATTGACGCTATTATTATTAATTTCTGCTATTAATTATCTTTCTCAGTGAGCCAGTATAATTATTAAAAACAAAAGAAGACTTGCGGAGATTCTCTTCAATTAAAATTCTAATTTCGCATTCGTGGACCGTCGTCATTGCGTGGAACTATCACTACAGCGGTGAGACTATCTCACTATTTTCTCTTGATGTCGTTGCACGCGCGATAATACGTGATTGTCGAGTTACTCTGCTTCATTCTTCTCCGCAGTAAATAATATCAAATCTCTAGATATGTTATAAAACTTTATGCCACGTATTTTTTATAAATATACAATTTCTTTTTAAGTGTTTCGCAAATTCATCAGGTGTTTAGCGTACACCATTCGTCAGGATAATCGGACGCGAATGTTTCCTATTCACGTCTTCGTTCCTTTCTCGACATTTATAGTCACTCCATTGAGTTCGTCCTGGATTTGTTGAAGTGTCTTGCCTTTCGTTTCGGGCAAGAACAATACCGTGAAAAAGATACTAAGGAAGCAGAATCCTGCGAACATCCAAAAGGTCGCATACATGCCATGGAATGCCTTATCGAGATTGCTAGAGAACTTGGTGGTGACAAAGGCCAAGAACCAGCAGACGAAAACCGTTATACTGGAAGCATTAGCCTTTACGTTCGAGGCGAACATCTCGCCCGTCATTGCCCATGGAATTGCACCCCAGCCTACGCTGAATGTGATAATGAAGATGATGAGTGAGACCACCGGCAACCAGGATATCTGCTTTACCACGTCGTCCGCGTGCTGTACTTCCTTCAGGTAGAAATATAAGCCCAGGGCAAACTACAAAATAAATGCCTGCTTACACGACAAACTCGTAATAAACACTGTTAAATTCATAGGGTTAAATTGAACTCAATTTTGAGTAATTTTTAACTATTCCATAGGTCGCCACTGCTCCTACTCAATATGTAGTTAATTTAACTAAAACAATGTTAATTTGACTAAACCAATGGAGTTAAAATAATCCTATTTTGTTTCAAATTAATAAATTTTGACGCACATGGTAGTTAAAAATAACAAAATAAATATAACTCATGGTATTGGTTTAAATTTCATCCTCCAACCTTTAACAGCTTAGTGAAAGACTTTTGCACTTAAAATCAAAATTTGCATAACAAGAAATTCAGTGTATTCTCACAATTGTTAAAATCATTAAACTCCCAGAGTATACAAAGATATCTTCCAAAGTACCTAATAACAACAAAAAAAACACTTCGGGTTTCAAAAGATCCTAAACGAAAGAATTTTTTCAACTCGTTTCTGCGTGTGTTATCGTCGCGCGTCTGCCTACTGTCGCGCACAAATTATGTAATCGTTCACGGTCCGATGTATTCCATCGCATTCAATCGGAAAACGTAATAATGACCCGTACATATAATTATGCTCTACCTTCCTCGTCTCGCATTGCAATGTACATCCGCGTGATTCGCTGTTATTACATTTCCTACATCAGGCAGACATTATCGAAGACGAGGACTTTACCGTGTCGCGCGTTTATCTTTATCCGATTTACAGAGAAAATCGTGACTCGATCCTCTTTGTCAGGTAATTAAGTCGTTTGCGTCGAGAATGATTTCCTCGAAGGTGAGATAAGTGATAAAATAAGGAGTCATTAAATGCCGTAATTTGCGGCATTAGTAGCAAGTGTAATTATGAGTGCCGATCGTAAACGCACGACCAGAAAATGCATTTAACGATCAGCATGCTATCAGTGAATATGAGAATTAATCGGCACGCGAAAATTCACGCTAAATATGTACAAGTTATTGTCAAAAAAATATTTATAGAATATAACTAGTAGAGTCAGTATTAGATTAATATACATTACAAAATTTAATTCTTCTCTAATTTATCTCATTAACGCCACGATTACGATGCTTGCAAAATAAGCTTCTGTTTAATCAAATTTAAATAAAGAATCTAATAAAAATTACAATTTTTTATAGTAATATTAAATATCTGATTTAAAATTTAATTAAAATTTGATAATCAATTTGCTGTTTATCAAACAAAAAAATAGTACGAGAACATTACAAAAGCTTCAATGCAAGACATATTGAACACTAGTCATATAGATATTAATACGTTTCAAACTATCATGCTTTAAAACTAAGTGTACATTGTATAATTAGTATTAACTCTATTATCGGTTATGCAATGTTTTATAAATAATTGCAACTAGTTTCTTAGAAATATAAGGCTCGACATGATGGAACAAGCGTATACTTTCTATAGTAATATATTTCTAATATTTCTTTATATACGATATTCTCTCTTGTATATTTCTTCTAAATATCTAAATTGAATACTACCATGGCAGTTGTTGTGCCTATATTTAAAGTAAAACTTTAAATATAATTGATTTCTACTGATAATTATCTTTGTCAATGAGGCAATATGTACGCAGTATCAATAACAAAATAAGATATAATATAACGAGGTTCTCATAATTAAGTTAAATTACATCCCAGATTAAAATCAAATCAATTTATTCTTATTTTCATGAGTATAATTATTCTAATTCATTGTTGATCAATTTCAAATCTAAAAACAGAAGCAATTACTCACCAAACTGATTGTCTCTCCAATGCCGGAGAAAACGAGAAGTATCTTTCTACCTGACCTATCAACAACCACGGGTGTCACTATTGACGCTAACACCTGCACGACTCCAATGACAATCGGCGCTATCTCCATTGGGACGAGACCTCCAGCAGCTATAAAGATATTTTGCATGTAGTACTGCACCACGGTGATACCGGTAAATTGCTGGAAGGAAACCATGAGACATGTGTAGACCAACGCCTTGAAGTTCGCTTTCACTTTGAACAGTTCCGAGATACTGGCTTGATTCTTGAAAGCCTCGTCAAGTATCACCTGAAAAATCGAAAGCGAAACGAATTTATTAAGCAATAAATATAAAAATTGGAGTGCGTAACAATTTGCCTAAAATATTCTGAAATAAATAGGATAATAAAACGACCAAATTATTATTAAAAAATAAACTTTTAATTAACACTGAAGCAAATTTGCTGTCCATTTATAGTCGGGTCTTGTAATTCCTCAAAATTGTATTCAATGTTAATTTCTTTTGCAATAATATTTTATTTTGTGACTGTTCCAACGCTGAAGCAATAGCTATTTTTTCTCGTGTAATATATAGTTGCGTGCAACCTGCAGTTCTGCGAGACTTTGCACGTCAATTATAACTATCCCTCATTGTTGTTTAAGATCAACTAGGAACGGCCTTAGCCGCGACCTCGTTTGTCTAACGTGATCTGACGGACAATATGTACTCGGATGTGATTATCAACGATCGAGTACATGTTCGTAACAGTGCAGTCGCTCGAGATATCAACGATACTATAAACAGACACGTTGCAATTAGAAATTTATTAGAATAGTTTATATCGATCATATATTTTCCGGACAGAGTTTTTCAGAAAACTAAATATTCCAACAACTAGAATTTCTTAACAAAGATGACCCAAAGAGAGGGTCGAAACGTACGCGAGTCCTTATATATTTAATTGTAATGATAGAGATTGTGCAAGAACAAATGCGCTTGACTCTTATTGCCAAACTACAAAATATATTTATTCTTAACAAAGAATTTGTAGAAGTTCAACTAAGAGTTGAATTATGTTTCTTTACTACTAAAAATTTTAAAATTTTGGGATTTTTTTAGAGCAGAGGTTTTATAAGAAAAAAATATAGTTATTAATTATTACTTTATGCTGACTTACCTGTATTTCATCGGCCTCCTTCTCGACAGCTGCTTCAGGTTTACTTCGGAGCTTCGCTAGAGATGTGATTGCCTCATCTCTGTGGCCTTGACTGAGAAGGTAGTACGGAGATTCCGGCATCATTATGAAGCAGACGAAAAAGATCACCGGCAGGATGGCACATAGGATCCACAAGACCACGTAGCTAACGAATGGCCCAATAGAATAGGAATATAGGATACCGATCGATTCAAAGAGCGGGAGAAAAGAGCCTAACGCTCCCCTGATAGGCGTCTGAAAAGATATAACAATCGTTATATATCAACTGTTAGTTCGTTATTATATAACGAACAATATAATTATTTTAATATTTCTTAACAAACAAAGACTTGAAATAGTATCATTATTTATTCCAGTTATTTTCATGGATCCTACGAAACAAGATAAATCTTTCTTAAATCGTTTGAAAACCCAGCAAAAAATATTTATGAACAAATTGATTAGACGATACAATAATTTATATACATTAAATTAAGTACCAAATAAAGGACATATTTTACACAAAAAAAAAAACAAAAAAACACGATACCTTAAATACTATGCGTAAAAATGTTTGTACACTCATTCAAAATACCTCAGCGATTTCCCCACAATACATAGGAAGGATTGTAAACGTGATAGCTATATTCAATCCAAATATAAATCTAGCGACATAAAGCTGTGCGATGTGATGTGCAGTGGCGACGAGTGTCCACCCAATTATAAACGGCACCATAGAAGATAGCAATGTTCGTTTACGGCCCCATCTATAGAAACAGAAAAAAATCAACTTTTC
>NW_020220253.1:0-3779 GCF_003070985.1 Temnothorax curvispinosus | reverse complement strand
TGTATCGTGGAGTCCACTTTTATAATAAAGTGGCACATTAAAAAAAAACATTTGAAAACAACAATTTTCTGCAGTGGATGGACACCGGATCGGATCAGATCTATTCATGTCTGATTGGATCTGAGCAGATATAATAGGTTATATTATTCTCGTTACATATCTAACTCTATCCTCTAGGATCGGATCAGATCTACTCATGTCTGATTGGATCTGATCAGATAGGGCCAATATTTTGATCAAACCAGATCTGAGTGGATTGGATCTGATAAGATCTGTTTAGATCTCTTCCATTTTTTCCCGGGCTTATACTACTTAAAAGGTATAAATTGGCGTGTTCCATTTACGATTGTTATATTAATATAGTATTGTATACTAACTTTTTAATCTCGCAAAATTTGTTAAAGAGAAAAACGTTTTTGTAATATTACATGTATGTGTAATAACTTTTAAAATTTGCGTTAAATTACCAAAATTTATGTTGGGAATAATGACAAAGTCCTTCAGTTTTTAAAGACATTAATTATAGTCATGAGTTGAAATACTAAATTAATCGTCTGTTAAGAATTAACCCTTTCGATACAGAGAGTGACTATATAGTCATCCATTATACTGCTCACTGCGGCCGAGCAGTGACTATAGTCACTGTTCACACGCTGCGGCTGAACAACTTGAAATGTTAACTTGAAACTCTTCTGTTGATAAATTTTTTAAATTGTTTTTGTTATTGAGTTTTATTACATAAAATAATTGACGGCGTTGAACATCGAGTGCCTAGCTCTCTCGGCCGAATCGCGTATATTGGTGAATCGACGCTTCGGCCACTGGAGGAACGATCACGTCCCAGTCGCTCCGTACCAAAAGGGTAAATTCAAAAAATCTTAAGAGTTTACTTCAATACATTTTATTGTTTCAATACATTTCACCTTTTACAATGTTACAAAGTAAAAAATATTAAATTGAAGCTAACTTAATATATGCACCAAGATAATATAATACAGAATATTATATAAAAGAATAAAAGTATAATCTCTAATATTCCACATATTTTTACATTACTTTATTGGAAATTCCGTTTCTCAATTTCGACTTTCAAAGGCTTTTCAGTAGATAATAGCGTGCTAAACTTTAATTTTATTTCATCTATCTCTACGCTTTTATTTACTTTGAATACGAATGTTCGTACCAACGTTGCTAAGATTACCTTCATGCACATCATTCCGTATTTCATACCTGGAAATTTGCAATTATATATAAATTAATTTGACTATAATACTTTGTAATTTATTTAAGACTACCTATGCAATTCCTTGGTCCGTCACTAAAAGGCATGTAACAATACGATTGACTTTTTGTTTTTTCTGGAAGAAATCTGTCCGGGTCAAACATTAATGGATTTGGCCAATATTTTTTGTTTCGATGTATCTTAATAATTCCTATGACAATATTTGTGCCTTTTGGTAAAGTAACTCCTCCTAAAATATGTATTTTTTATTAAAAAAAAAATTATTAGAGGAAAGTCTCCTATTATAAGATAGGCTCCTAATATGCGACAACGAGGTTTCTGCTAAACTAATAGGCCCCATCTGTTGGTTCCACCATGAACTTATTGCCCTTGGGGTAAAACCTATTTAGTGGAAAATTCATTGTTTGATCGTGCGTGTAGTCGTTGCAGAGAAAGAAATTATAAAATTGGATGTTGTCAAGTGCCATGGATATGAGTCTTTAAACCTTGTTTATTATATAATTAATAAATATTTGGCAATAAGTTCTGCATGCAGCGATAGAGTAAGGTCATATTAATAGGAAAATACGGGATATGTTGAGTTGCTCAATTGTAGAGATTTGATTTGGTGATCGTAAAACCGCAAGGCGTGGTGCTCGTAATATGAAATACTCAGGGTACTCCTGGGTTGCTGAAGTATGAAAGTTATTGTATAGTAATAAAAGAAGAGAAAATACTATATTAACGTTAAGGGAAGGTTTATACGAATTTATAAGACTGTGCTGACCTTGATTTGAGAGAGAAGGGTGGAGGGAGAAGATTAGGTACAATATTGAGTATAAGTGGGTTTACGATTGTTGCAAATATGCTTTTCCATTACATTTGTCTTTCAAAAACTTTAAATGAAGTTTTTTAATTGCAATATCATGTATTTTGCACTTTATTAGCGATTTCCCGGGGTCTCTCATATTAAGGCTCCTGGGTAGTCACCGCGGCCATATTGGATTCTTACTATCGAGGCGAGGAAAACACCCAATTTTGTTGTGCATGCCATTTTCAAATAAAAAGACATTTCAATAAAACATCACTATAGATCGTTTCAGAACACTTCCAAAATTGGCCGAAAACTACCCTTTTCCCTCGACAATAAACAAACAGCCATAAAACGAAGCTTAAACATACGGGAAAAACAGCTGTTTAACGACTATCGAAAGGAGGTGAAAACGTTCCTTCCGCATGCAAATCTTACTTTTCGGCTCAATTTTACGACTTTCACGAATACGTTAAACGTTAGAGCACAAGCACAGAGCAAATAATAAAGAAATAGCACGCACAACAAAATAGGTTGTCAACATGTCACAAGACAGAATTCTCCATTGGAGAGAGTGAGAGGAGAGAGTGGCGGCGCCACCGTCAACGCAGAGTTCTCGGCTCAGGGACCAGGAGCCTTAAGAGCACACTTTTGCTATTTTGCCGAAAGCTCATTTTTCACATTTTTCTAATTTTCAGCAAAATTAATATTTAAATTAAATTTTACATTTCAGCATCTTAAAGCTTATTAAATTCCCTTCAAAATGACCTACTATATTTTTCAATTCTGCCTATAGACTTCCGGCAGTCACACAAAATAGATATGGTACCTTATAATCGGGTACTTTCTTCTACAACAAAAGCATAATAACATGAATAATCCAACTTAAAATTTATTATAAAATGGATATGTACATACAACTGACAAAGCGATATTGCACACAGGAATAATGGCTTTGTTGTATTATTTATCAAATCTTACTTACGATTAGTAAAATGAGAATAAAATCATCTTTTTTGTAACTTTTAAAATATTAATATCAAATATTTTTGTAACAGAAATATTTAAGTACAGTTTCTTTTAATATGAAATCAAGTTAAATAAAGATAGATGTTATGGTGTCTAAAGGAGGAGTGGAGTACGACTGTAAACAGGAGATAAATTACGAACGATTACTATTGCAGTATATTAAAGTATTATAGCATTTATATTAGAGTTGTGATGTTTTTCCACTTCTCCCAACGATAGTCTGATATACGCTCAGTGATACGATTACGAGAAGTGGAAGAATATCAATCTCTAATATAGTATAACAAATATCGTTCGCGTTTACCCCGTGTTTGTAGTCACCCCATTCTTCCCTACATTTCTCAATTTTCTTATTATTTATAAAGAGAAGTAATTCTAATAAGAATTAACAATATATATTCGCTAGTATATAAAAAGTGAACAAACCTAGTTTTAAATCTTCTGTTACTTCTCGTCCAATTAGAGGGACAGGAGGGAAAATTCTCATTGTTTCCTTGATAACTCGGTCCAAATAATGCATATGTTGTAAATCGTCATATTTAATTGGTGCAGATTTTATAGTTTCCGTACCATAAATTTTTAATAATTCTTCGTGTACTTTTTCCTTTTATGACATTAAGTGAAGTATTTATTCACATATAATAAATGCAAAATAATATTTAATAGACGTTTATTAAGGGGATGCTGGAGCCGTAGCCGAACTCGATCGGCGTCGGT
>NW_020220252.1:0-3808 GCF_003070985.1 Temnothorax curvispinosus | reverse complement strand
CGAGTCCAAGTTCTCCGCGGCAATCATCAAATCGTTATGCATACTCAAAATCATCTTTTGCAAACAAATATAAACTGTCATAATCTTGTTTACCACCAAAAAGAATGTTTAACTCTGACATAAAAATTCGTATTTTATATCCATACGTATAAAATTCTGTATTACATGTTATTATTTTTTATATTATATAGTACGTATCATAATTATGTCATTCTTAAGAAGATTAAATGAAACCTTCTTGCTAATGATCATTCCATTGCCCCTCGCCGATGTAAACGGTAGATTTTGCATCGTAATCGTGTTCAGGTGATGAAACCGCTGGCCTAGAAAAATAGCCATCGCCACGAACTTGTAGACAGCCACCGACGTACCGACATAGGGCATCATGTATGCTACATTATTAGTCCATTTCTCTGCGAAGGCGTACATTCCGATGAGACTAATGGAGGTCCAGATGACTGCGGTCACAATTACGAGGATCCACGCGACGACCGCTGTCCGCGTCTCTCTGCGAGGATAACCCAATTGTCGAACCTCCTCGTCAAAATCTTGTAGCGCATTCCAAATCCTGACGAAGCTGCGTCTCGTAAATGCCGTCAAGCCCAACTCGTACATTACCACGCTGTAGTTTGTGATAATCTGAGCGATTTAATTTTGATCATTACTTTGAACTTTCATTGATTTAGAAACTTAGAATTCAGATGCTTAATTTAAATTTGGAGGAATAATACAAATTAAGATAAACGCATTAAAGCAGATTTTCTCTTCAAAGAATTTGAATAAATAAATAAATTCTTGATTTATATTTATTTTTGATAATATATATATCGCGAGTAGTCCTCTGCTTTATTTTAATTAATTTGTCACTGACCTTTGTGTTCTCTGTTGCATCAAGAGTCTCGTTTCCTCTCCTGATACTTAGAAATCTGCTAAACACCTGGTAGAATACATAGCTGTAGAAAGTAGTGGCGATTGCCGTAAAAATCAGGTTGATGTTCGACGGCACCAGGCGATCTTGCGAGAAGTTGTAAGGAGCGAAGCCGAACACTCGTACGATATAGATCATCGGCCAGATGGCTCTGTAAAGAGGCGAGTCTGGACCGCGTAGCTTTACTAGCTTCTTCTTTTTCACTTTAACAAACACGGTCTCCACGTCAAAAAGAAAAGCGTGTAACTCCATGGCCGGAGGAAAATCGATCGACGACTTTGAATCAACAAGATCTAGCAAACATGAGTTTCTTGATGTGGGACTTCACTAATGAAGTAGAACTTGCACCCGTCTACAAAGTATATATAATTATCAACACATATACAGCACAATTATTTGCATTTAAAAAAAAAAAAACGAAAGACAAGGACGCATCTTAAGGGTATATTGGAATAGCTCCATTATTAAATTAATACGATAATATACTGTTAAAAAAAATATATAATAAAAATACATTGCAATAGAAAGAATAGATAAATATTGAAAAATAAAAAAAAATATTTTTGTATAATTAAAATTAGATTTTATATATTAATTAGTTGTTTAAACATGAACATTAAAAACATAAAGTTGCAAGGTGTGATAATGTGAATTGAATGTGCGCGCTGCTCTAATCCACCACCCCATGCTTCTCCCGAAATAAAAAGCGAATAATCTGCGCATGTCAATCGATCTGCGATCCGTAGTGATCGACGAGGCCGAGCTTTGCTTGTCCTCTTTTGTTCTGGGAACCGCGAGCTAAGCACACATCTGAAGGGTCGACGCAACCACCTTTGAATCTCTCCGATCGGCGACCGAACTACATACGGATCTTGATCCCGATCCGCCCTGCATATTATCAGCGAATCAAGGAAAAGAAAGCGAAGGTCCCCGGAACAAGCGAGAGAGCCAACGAGGGAAGCGCAATATTTTATATTATACAAGCACACAGATGAGTACCTTACTGTAAATCCGAATCATAACCATAACCGGCACGTGACGGTCACCTCAGCGTGAATGAAGAACGGTATGCGTGAGCGAGTGGATGTATGTATGTACGCGGTATAATACGGAATAAGAAAATAGCATGTAATGATGGCGCCGAAAGTTAAAGTAAAGACGCCGTTGTAATAGAAGTACGAGTTCGATTATCTATTGTCCATTCTTATCGGGAAACTAAGTCGTCGTAGTTTCGTCAGACAAAGTAAAGATCTTACAAAGTCTAAAATTTCTGTGAATTATTCATACTATGCTCCATTCTTCTCATCGTGAGAATTTTACTGTGACGTTGTTTCTTTGTACATACAGATCTGTTGAAGTTAAATATTCGTCAAAGTCGATTAGTGTGAAGAACGCGGCGCGAAAGCAAAGTTTACAATCGCAAAAGGTCGATAATGACGCTTCCAATCAGGGTCCATCTTCAATTTCGTGACTGAACATTGAATCAACGAAGTCCTGAAAAGTCTGTTCGCTTTTGCTTGGTGTCTCGGAAATCACTACGTTCATCGATCAATTGCATTGTCCTAGAAAACGTAACGTCGTGGGACAATGTGAAGCTACGATAAATAAAACTGTAGGAAAAAAAGTAAGAAAAACGGAGAATCTCTACATTTTTCTTACTCTTTTCCCCACAGTTTTATTTATCGTAGATTTCCTCCCATAGAACATATGAAGAACTATGAGAAGAAATAGCATAAATCCAAAGGAAGAAGACAAGTTTATATTCATCTCTTAAGCCGTAGCGCAGTCGATCGGGCGCGATAAACTATTACGTTCGCAAAATCCTGGAGCACTTCTCACTCTTTATTTCGGAAGTTAAGCGTGAATTTTAACGTAACCCGAGGACTATTCCAGAACTGTCGTAATAGCTCGCAACTTTTTCCGCGAGTTCGACGTCAACTTTCCCCGATGACGAAAACATTATAAATCCATGGAAAATATATAATCACGCCGAGAGATATAGAGGGAATAAAAAGATTTATATAATCTCGGAAATAGTACATATTTGCGACGAAGTTCAACGTCCTAAAAATAGACAGCCGAGCTTCCGGCCGAGAGCCCAAAGTATTTACCGGGATTCATCCCTTTGCAACCGCGGTGCATGCCGCGTTAATCATTACCTCGCGTAAATTGGAAATTTTTGGGAATGTTTCAGCCGGACCCGCGTGTACTCACACTGCGCGACAGGTCGAGTAGCTCGAAGCACATCGATTGTCCAAGACGACGACGTCGCGAGGACTACGAGGACTCTGCACTACGAGGACTCTGCACTGTTTCATAGCACTTTCGTTACGCGCGATAAAGCAGGATTAGAGTCACTCGCGTAAAACATACCCGCGAGACGGGCACACAAACACAATGTACGCGCGCGAATACTACCATTAAATATTATTTCCGAATGAATAATTGAACAGCGGAGAAGAATAACAGGTGGAAATAACCGGTCGAAGCGCTCGCGTATAGTTGTAATTGCATAGCACGAAGAGACAGCCTGTTTGTATTCAAGGCCATGCCGCGTCGCCGTATACCGATTTTGTTGTACGGGATGTGTACTCCAGTTCCTTTCGATCCCCATAAAACTTTTATAAAACGAAGACAACAAAAATGTGACATCAATTATTCTCGCAACCAGAATCTATTTCACTGTAAAATTAAACAAATATATGTTGGTGTCGATGATATTATGAACACGAAAAATGCAATTCAATCTTATTCATATCATATATATTTATCTAATCCGGTATTATTTGAAAATTGTTGATTCCAAATCAATATTTTTCACATCGGCTTAACATTTTTATATCGATTTAACAGAACACGCGTTAGAACACACGTTAGAAA
>NW_020220251.1:0-3042 GCF_003070985.1 Temnothorax curvispinosus | reverse complement strand
AATATCGCGATATCACATTTACAATATCTTGATGCTTGATGTAAAAGAATATTTTTTCTCTTAAGTTTTCTCGGCGTTAGCCAACAAACAAAAATGTTGGAAAATTAATCTCGCTTTCATTCGCAATAGATTATATTAATTTAACATGTGTATAAATATATATTCTTTTGTTTTTATTTTATATTAACTTCGTTATTCGTAATATAACGTAAAATATTTTCCAGTTGTTACACACACATCTGCAAGGTATAAATACATTCAGTGGCCCGTATAGTTACATCCTTGGAGACAACCAGACGCTATGAAACTTCATTGTTACGCGATTCTCAGAGTAGATTAGCACATTGAGATAAGGAAGGATACGTTCCCTTATACGTATACCTCTAATTTGCGATTTGCGACATGCTGCACCGATAACATATCGTAACGTTAAAGCAGACCGATCTTGTTGATACGAAATATATAAAATGTTATATAGTAAGGAAACATATATTATTCTTTTATTTGTTTTTGAAATATCAAAATAACGATTATTATCCTTATTATCAGGAAATATTAAATAGAAAAATGTTAAACCACCAAAATGAGAAGATTGCGAATTGTTAACTTTGTAACTTGTAAATTTTACTTGAACACGCCTTATTATTGAGAAATGTATGGTATTCTGACAAGCTACAAAGCCTTGCAGCATATAAATAACGATCAGTATAGTTCGCGATTCGCCCTTCTGATCGAACACAAAGGAATCTGGATGGACCAAAGGGACTGACTCCCAACCTCTCGTCGATAACCCGCCCTTAACGTACCGTCCTTTTGGGCAGGTCCTTCGTGCCGGGAATCGCCTAACGAGTCGGAAAAATCAAAGTCGCTTTCGCCGAGACCGAACGTTCGCTTTTGCGTCGCCGTAAAATCGTGTCTAATTAACCGTAAAAATAACGAGATTTTTGCGATATCGTCGCAAACTGCCATTAAGATCGATTTATAAAATTCGGAAATGCAAAAATGGAGCAGCGACATAAAAACAAAAGTGGAATCCCTATTCTCGAAACAAGAACAGAAATGAGACTGAAATTGATTTCCTTGGTAAATAATTAAACCGAGAACGTTCATTAATATGTACGTCTCGCTTCGCCAGCCTTTAAGTATTTTCCTATTTTTGTAATTAAGATGCGAGTAAATGAAATAAAAGTATCGTTGTTAAAACGGATCTTCTTGAGACTTAATTAGAAAGTGAGATCCTGTTACTTTTGTAACAGAATCTTTCTAATTAAGAGTAAGTAAATGTAAATTTTTCCGACTCCTTTTATCCGAACTTTTCCAACTCTTCCGACGTTAAATAGCAATTAAACTCTTCGTTGTATTTTCTCTGCAGGATAATCGGTATATGTTTTTTTTTCTTTCTCCGTTCTCGCGAGCGTCGTATTTCACGTGCTTTCAATTAATAGAAGGCACATATTATCATGTAAAACACGAAAAAAGTGGACTTGATTGTTAGCTTACTGAGTTTTGAAGGCTTGATGGTAGCGAGATAAAACGATAATGCAGCTTATCAAGCTGGGAGAGAGAGCGGAACCCTTGGCTCGAGGGTGCGTCGTCAGATTTGTCTCGTTAAGTTCGCATTGTGTCTGGCCTATAGACGATTTACGCTCTCTCGTTATAGCCATTCGCCGTTTTCCGTTACTTTCTTGGGCCTCCTAAAGGCTCCTGGCATTCTTTTCCTCCTTTTCTACGATCTAATGAGCTTCCATTAGAACCACAATGCGTTTCCGTTATTTGCGTGCGATTGGTGATATTTATTGTGGCTTGCATATTATACATAAAGAGAAAAATCTATTTAAACAGAGGTAAAATTGAAGAATGTTAAATATACGTGCATGTGTAAATATTTTTGAATGTTTAATAATCGATCTAGAATGTAGAATGAGATTTATATGATATTAATGAGAATACATTTCAGAAATATACTGTAAAGTTTTGTTTTATAAAAATTTTACAGAAAATGACGTTACGTTTTTTGCGTTACTTCTGGCGAGCAAACTGTGTAACTGCTTTAAATTAGCTACAACTTTGGAAAAACGATTAACCTAAGTCCTATAAATTTGGAACCATTATATAACATTTGCAACTACCTTAGGGTACATAAGAGATATAATATGATTATGTGAACTCCCTGAATAGACTCGGACATCCGTGGCTCTTTTCAGAACTTTTTCCCCTCCCCTCCCCCCTCGCGGGTTTAAAATATACCGTACTTTCTCACTAACAAGAAAGTATCATTAGCAGGGATCGATAACCTTCGTCGAGCTTCTTGTCCCAACTTCTAAAGTTACGGCATTTAAAATTCCGTTTAAGACTCAACTTCAAAGTTTCTTCTTAGGCCGTAGAAATTACGAGCATATCGGTACTTTACTTTTGCAGATAGGATCATTAATTTACAGCGACTCTTTTTATATCTATGAAACTATTTACGTTTATTAGTATCACGCATAATCACGTATTTAACTCGTGATATTAATAATAGTAATAATAATATCGTTGCATAATATACGTTTGTAATTTTGCCATATTCATATAAAATTCTAGTGGTTCTATTTCCGAATATTATGGTAAAAAGTATCGTTTGAGGTACACGATAAATGTTCATACGTTTTTATACGTTTATCGTGCTGCCATTTTTCATTTCTCGCACATGTCGTGCAATGTAAATTAACTCCTTTATCGTAAATATAAAACATAATCGTAAATCGGGTTATGCAGCGTTATATTAATGTTTCAAATGAAGCAAGCGTGATATTTCATGTCATTAATAATACTGCAAAATTTATCCTTGTTCTGTCACATCACAAATTCTCTCTGCCCACAATATAAATATTATATCATCTCGCATATATTATGCTATTGAAGTAATTATTTATTCCGGAAATCAAGCATGAATTTAAGAACGTTTATTGCATATAATTATTAACTTCGAGCTCGGTACGCAATACAATTTTTAAAGCATTAGAAATTAAGAAATAACTTTTACAGTACTTCGAATATCCG
>NW_020220250.1:0-3255 GCF_003070985.1 Temnothorax curvispinosus | reverse complement strand
AAGCTTTCCAACAATAACGACAATCTTCTTGAAGAGTTTTAGGTAAATCTTTTATTATTTTTTCCAAATTTTTTTCGGTCCACGCTGTTTCCACTAATACTTTCATCGCTGCCTGTACCAACGTATCTATTGGTTTGCGATGTGCGTTGGTTGCCATCTCGCTGGATTCTGTACTCTCCAGTTCCAGTAACCATGGTTTTATCTACCTGCATTCCGAATTCCCCCTCTAGATCAATCGCGGTTATCTCTCAAAGCTATTTCCAGAGTTATATGCTCTATTGACATCCGCCGAGCGATAAGCGCAAGCCAAAGCGAATCCTCGCGCAATTGTATCGTCAGTTTGAAGGTTATATTTTAATAATAACTACTGAAATCTACATTGCAATAATCGTACGGACAGAAACAATTTCAACAACGTACGCGACATTTCGCCGTCGTCGTCGTCGGAGATCGTCTCCGTTTGCGTGATCGCGGTTATCTCTCAAAGCTATTTCCAGAGTTATCTGCTGCCCGACTGACGCGCGAGGCAACACAAATTTTCTCGCGCAATTATATCGTCAGTTTGAAGTTTGGGAAGGTTCTATTTTAATAATAATTTACTGAAATCTACATTTCAATAATCGTACGGACAAAAACAATTTCAACAACGTACGCGACATTTCGTCGTCGTCGTCGTCGGAGATCGTTTCCGTTTGCGTGATCGCGGTTATCTCTCAAAGCTATTTCCAGAGTTATTTGCTGCCTATTGACCCCGTACATCCGCCGTCGAATCGTTATCGGGCGCTATATAAGCGCGGAAAGAACGCGAATTCTGACCTATTGACAATTGTTGAGCGATAAGGGCGAGACAACGCGAATCCTCGCGTAATTGTCAGTTTGAAGTTTGTGAAGCTGCGAGAACGTTGACGCTCGTTGTTCGCGCGGTACATCTGTATGGAGAGAAATAGTGCCATGGAGAGTCAAATGAAAGATAAGGCTCTAATGTCGTTGTTGGACGAACCGTTGGAGGATCAGGTCGTAGAAGTCGAATGCGTAGACTCGACGGATATCGAGTCGGTCAGTTTCGCTTTGCTCGATCTGTTGCGCGAAATTTGGAATCCTGAATGTTCGGCGTCGCAGAATTTGAGATTGTTGCTCGCAAGCGTCTCGAAGTACCTGACGACTATGAATCAGAAGCGAACCGATTGCAACGTACGTCGTATGCGCGAAGGCAGCAACATAAAGAGCGTGCTGACAGAGCTCCATAAATTGTGGCTGAAGGAAGGTCCTAAGAGTCCTACCTGTTCCGTGAATGAAATGTACAATTTCATTCGTGATCGACTTCCGTCGAAGTTGTATTAGTGAGTGATTTAATGACACAAGATACCTTTTACGAATGGATTAATTATCACGACAAATACGTCAAAAGTTTACCCGTTGGTGCGGGAGGGGATATCCCCGCCGCGGTTTCGACGGATCATTCGTACAGCCTGGAGAAGCGAGACGAGGAGGAGGAGGCAGGATGCAGCGGCGGCGGCGGGCTCGACGCGTTGTTCGACCTGACGGAGTCTGGTCGCGATCTCGATCGTATTCCGCAGCATATATCGAAGATGAAAGATCGACGGATGCTTACCGTGAGGTCCCCCGGGGAGATCGGATCATAGTCGATCCGTTTGGACGTCTACGACATCAAGGATATCGCGAACAAGGAGAGACGTGATTGGTGGAAATACGCGAAATTGCGATCTCAGATCCTGACCACTGTCGCGTACGGATCGCAAGCGACTATTAGTGCGTCAGTTATTGGATCAAGCGGCGGACGATTTGAGGAAGATTCCCGGGGTTACGAAGGAGACGAGGAACGTCATACATAAAAGCGGCGTTTAAATATATCGCGAACATGCACGTCTTAATAATGTTTTTGAAAAAAAAACTTATTATTATATTCTTTTATCAAGATACACGTTTATTCAACATTTTTTTTTTTTTTCATTACAGAGGTACATCATACCGCAAGCCGTCAGGCCCCCCCCCTTAGTGGAACCACCCACTACTCTACACAAAAAAAAATGTAATATGTAGAAAAAAAATACATTATCCTAACTACAACACGGCTGTCTCATTTATATAATACAATAAAAAGCGTTACAGAATGTCGAGACGCGCGCGACGTTCCGTCCACCAATTGTGTAACTTGCACACGTTCTCCATGGCGCAGTTCCTCGCGTGGCGTCCGCAGAGGAAAGATCGGGTTGCACTGAGGGTCTCCAGTTGACCGATGTCCTCGTATTCGACGTCCATCGACTCGATCTTAACGTTGAACTCACCAACGGCGTCGCCGAGAATCTTCTCCAACCATCCTTTCTTTTCAGCGCCTTTCACGTAAACGAGTTTGAGCGTCTCGCAGTTCAGCCCTTCGCACACGGCGCTTCGGATGATCGTTCTCGCCCGAACGTAATTCACGTCTCCATCATTCCATTTGAAACCATGATGATTCGCCGTCAACCAGCACGCCCGTGATTTCTCTTGTTAGAAGATTCCACGCCAATGGCGCGCAAAACACGTAGTGAATCAATTCCTTTTCGTCTCTGAGCACGGCCACTTCTTTAACTGTGAACTTTTCGCGGATAACGAATCCCTGCAGATCCACGAATATCGGTACGTCGCGGTCGGCGGACATCGTCTCTCTCTCTCTGTACGGTCAGTCGCTACCCCCACTCTGTTTGAACCTGCAGCTTATCGCGATTTCGTCAGACGAATAGATACGTTCTTCTTCTTCTTCTGTTTTCCTTTACACGATCTTGCGGACTATGTTAGTCAGCGGATTGTACTCGATCACGATCGTGGATGATGAGACAGTAGGCCGTCGTATTGGAATCTATATTACGTTTGCAATCGAACTCTATGCGAACGTCTACGGTGGCGCTTTTGACGGATTCGTTCTGACGAAAACAGTCGATGACCACGAACGGGCCCCATTTGTCGAATTCTTCCATCGTTAAGAGCGCGTTTTCTCGCTCGCATCCGTAATACGACTTTCGAAATTTCGCGTACATCTCGTACAGTATGGCCGTTCTACGCTTCTCAAAATCCAAGTTCATATTGTCGTAGGGATAAAAATCTGAATTAAGGTACAGTTTCACATTGGTGAGATTACCGTCGTCAAACTCGGAGGCGTGTTTCAATAAGTTGTTGGACCTTCCGGTTTGTAGCGCAAAAATGACGTATTGCGGTTTCTCAAGCTGGGTCGCTGCTTTCACAGCCCACGAATGCCTG
>NW_020220249.1:0-5897 GCF_003070985.1 Temnothorax curvispinosus | reverse complement strand
CGGGTCCTCTGCCGTTAACGCCACCGAACTAGGGGCCCACTCCTACATTTAATTATAATTATATTGCATAATCTTAAATCTTACCTTGTTAAGAACTTCATTACCAAAGAGTTTGCCATACTCCAAAGTAAAGTCTTAGTGTAAGATTAGTATCTTAGTGGCGGATATTGTCATGGAGGACCTTGAGACGCATTGTTTGCAATTGCTCAGTTTTCATATTTTCTTTTTCAAAAGATACGTTGATGACATTTTCGCGATTGTTCCTAGATCTGGTATTGACGAGTTACATAAAGTTTTCAATAGTTATCACACCAGATTAAAATTTACATTTGAAATAGAAAAGAATAGTTCTCTAAGTTTTCTTGACACAACAGTGATTCGAGAGGGGACTGTGTTGCTTACGAACTGGTATCGAAAACCGACCTTTTCGGGGCGATACATAAACTATTTTTTGAATCACCCTCTTAAATACAAAATTAATATTATACGTAATCTTGTTGACCGAGCTATTCTTTTATCTGACGTACGTTTTCATAAGTCTAATCTAATCGAAATAAAAAAGATTCTATCAAATAATTGTTATCCAACAAAATTAATTAACAAGTACATTAACATCAGACTTAACGAGCTACAGACACGTCATAACAACAATAATAGTTCTAGCAGTAACAATGTAGCCCGGGATCCTCAAAAGTTTATCACTATACCGTATATTAAGGGTCTCAGTGACGGTGTTGGCCGTACAATGCGTGATGCAGAATTTAAGGTTCTCCTCACCATTCCGAAAAAGTTGGATTGTATTATTAGAAGGGGGAAGGATACGCTACCGAATCTTAAGCAAACGGAGTTGATATATGAGATTGATTGTGCTAATTGCAACGCTGCATATATTGGTCAAACCAAAAGGCACCTAGAGACACGCGTTAAGGAACATTTCTGTGATATTAGAAAGAATAGTGATAATCATTCTGTGGTTAGTAAGCACCGTCTCACGCATAACCACGATTTCAATTGGCAACAACCAAAAATTTTATATAAGGAGCGACACTTTAAGAAACGAGAAATCTCTGAGATGTTTTTTATTAAAAAATGCGATTGCGCAATCAATCTTCAAAAGACACAGAAAGTCTGTCCGCGAATTACAACCGTGTGATTGGCGTCACCTAATTTACACTTTTGTTCTGCTCGTTTCCACCTGTGAACATATCTATTTATTTGTTATGTATCGGTCATTTAGTATGACTTCGTCTGTCACGCTGTACTGATGTGTTCGCAGTTATGGCTTGCGACGTTTCTTCGTTCTGCGCTACCGTTCTCATTTTCCGTTTTGACGTACAAAATATGTAAGCCTTTCATTTTACTTTGTACATTATTTATAACTTAACAATTCAATTTTATTCTTACTTTTCATTTTATGACTTCTGAGCGTTTTTATCTTTTTGACTATCGTGAGTTTATTTCACTTTTTTAGCTTTACGTGTGCATGATGTGGTTAGGGCACGATGTCAGCGACGTAATCGATATTTTGTACGCGGTTTTTGAGGATGCATAGCTTGATGAATCACTTGAGAAGGACCGAAATTGCGGTTGAAACGTTGTGAATTTTAAATATATTTATTATTTGGCCAGTTGGGTCGAACAAAAACGACTTTTGCTTAGTGTAAAAATTCAAAAAGTTAGTATTTAAATAGAGAGAATCCATGTATGCACTCAATCACGAGAAAATCCATTATCCACCAGTCTTCAAATATCTGTAGAAAAAATCCTTTAATGACTGACAACGAATATAAAAATTCAAGGTAAAGTTTGCATTAAAAATATAAACTGGTTTGCCCATCACTTCAAAAAACTTTGCTATTATAATTTTTAATATATTAGATATATTTAGATTATATATTGATTAATCCTTTTAGAATCTAATCTTTTTTGTGTGTGAGAAGAACATATTTAATTTAATTATTTTTTTAAATGTTAGAGATAGCTGAATACGAATATAAAATTTATCAAAATTTATTTTGTTGTTATTGCTACGTGAAAAATTAATATTTTCAGACACTAACAATAAGATATAAAATCAACGTCTATCATAAATAATATAATGGACTTGATTCAATTAATATTTTCACTTGCCTACAATACAAATTGCGCTACAGATCACTTTCTCGTTCTCTTCAACTTTTACAAGGCAGCAATTTACAAGACATTTACAAAACAGCAAATGCATACGTGTGTGATTTTGAATGCATCTTCTAATATATAATATTATATGATATACTGATGATTACACACACATACATACACACACACACTATCTGTAACGTACTACGTTTACACGACCCTGGCGGAAAAAATTTCTATGAATAACTACAAAATTTAACTAGAAATAGAAAGGGCCTAGCGGAGTAAGCAAGTGAAATCGGCCCTTGATCATACAGAGCTGACATTAATGTCACAAGTTAATACCAATATGATAAAACTTTCCACCAAATATTATTTAAAAAAATTCATTCTTTTAGAAGTTATGCAGGGAGAAAATAAAATAAAGAAATGTATTTTTCTCGAAAACCACTTGACCGATCTTGATAAAAAAAATATATGTTATGTAGACTAATAAAACTAATTAACAAAAAAAATGTCGAAAATGTTTGCCAAAAAAAAGACCAAAAAAAATATTTGAATTTTTTAATATTTTTTTTTAGGGTGATATTTTCGAGGTACCCCTTTGAAATTTTTACGAAAATATCTCTTAAAGTGTCCACTCTAACATATATTTTTTTCAATTTTTTTTAAATGGTGGAACATAGTTAAAAATACGAAAATTGTAAGCGTCGCGTCACTCCGGCGCACAGTGCAGTGCCATTCCGTGTTGCGGGTGTTTGATGTGACTTTAATAGCACATATGTACCTCTGCAATTAGCCTATAATATGTATACTTTTTAATTTTTATATTTAAAAACTGCAATCTGCAAAACCAGTATATGCTGCATATGTATTAACGACATGTAGCGGCTGCAAAGCTAACTGCGTCGTGTGCACCGCGATTGACTGTAATATGTATCGCCGCCGCTAGCGCTACCACTTACATCCGCACCTAGCGCCCCTAGCGGCTACAAAGCTAACTGCGTCGGGTACTCCGCGATTGACTGTAATACGTATCGCCGCCGCTAGCGCTACCACTTGCACTTAGGCGCTGCAATTACAAAAATGGGTTTTGGTTTGGTACACTAAAGATCTAGCCGGCAAGATCAGGTATAGCAGGTTGTAACACGGAACATTATATAGCAACAAGTTTGGCCGTAACTAAGATCTATTGATATCTTTTATTAGATCTCTTTAGAGCGGAGTTTTTTGTCGCGGATACTTTTCATTTTGTACGACAGAACTTGGATTTTGTCTCTTAAAGCTAGTATAGCTTTATGTATATGTACTTGTGTTTACGTATTTAAGTCTTATTTTTATATTGTGCATAGGAATTGTACGTAATCATTTCTAATGTGTATTTTGACTGCATAAATAAGATGTCTTTAAAGCGCGCCATCGCGCACTTAAAATGTGCTGGTTGCGACATGTTTCTTAAAAAAAGTAGAGGTAAAAAAAAACTAGTAAGGAGTACAGAAGAAGCACATTCTTTTTCTGACTTATTAAATAAAACTATATCTGTTAATGATATTTTATGTAATAAATGTCGACTATCTATTTATAAAATTAAAAAAACCCCCGACAGATTATCAGAATGTGAAACAGATCTTCAGGTTGAGTTTACTAGGGATCCAACATTTCAAATTGCAGTAAAATCTGAAAAAGACGTTTCGGATATCGAATATATTCAAATTCCTCTCCAAAGAACAGTCTCTACTCATAACTATTGCTGCATTTGTTCTTCGAGAAAAGATCTGATTGTTATTTGTGAAGAAGCTCGTATACAATCATATTTAAAAAGAAAAATATACATTCCAGTTGGCAACAGATGTTGTAAAAGTCATGTAATTAAGAATAGACTTTTTGAAGAAGACCTCAGTCTTTTGAAAGTGCACTCCAACACATCAAGTCTTAGTGTAGCAGAGTTGTCCAAAATGATGGAAACTCTTACTGTCAAGTGTGATTCCACATTATTCGATCAAGTAGGCGAAAGTAGTTTTTGAGAAAAACAACTTCTGGTCTTGACAGGATTGACATGGAATAATCTTAATGAATTAAAGGATATGATGACTTCGTTAAGAAATAGTAAATCGCGTTCTGTCATTCAAGCTTTAGTTGTTTTTCTTTTTAAACTACGCACGGGTAATTCCAATAAAGTGATAAGTTCCATCTTTCAACTAGAATATGAACAGTCAGTATCTGATTATTGTGGAAGTATTATGAAATCTTTTGAAAGGGACATCTTACCAACTCGCTTTGGTTTACAAGCTCTAAATAGAGATGATATTATCAACAATCATACTACCACAATAGCAAAAAAATTGTTTGATGTCCAAGAAAACATGTTTTTGATTTGCGATGGTACGTATGCGCGACATCAAAAAAGTACTAACTCTGAGTACCAAAGAAAGTCTTTCTCTGGTCAGAAGAAAGTACCTCTTTGCAAACCTTTTACCATCTGTGCGACTGACGGATATGTCGTTGATATGGTCGGACCGTTTCTCGCAAATCAAAATGATGCGGACATTTTGAAAATTATCATGGAAGATCCAAATGGTTTGTCCAAATTCTTAAAAGAAGGTGATACTTTCGTTCTTGATCGCGGTTTCCGAGATATAAAGTCTGATTTGGAAGAAAAAAAATTTAAAGTATTGATGCCAGCTTTAAAAGGAAAACGAAAACAGTTGACGACAGAAGAATCAAATCAATCTCGGTTTGTAACTAAAATTCGTTGGACAGTAGAATCTGTTCATGGCGTATTAAAACAAAAGTATCATCTTCTAGATCACAAAATTGATAACAAGTTGTTGCCTAACGTTGGACTTTACTTCAGGATAGCGTCTTTTTTAAATAATACTTTTGGAAAAAGACTTGACTCCGATGAAGACATTTTTGACGAAATTGTTCAAAGGATGCATACTCGAAAAAGTGTCGAAAATACTTTAGCTATTGAAGCTGAAAAAAAAGGTTGGTTTCGACAAAAACTTCCTTTCCAAAGTATTACATCTAAAGACTTATTAGATTTTCCGGAAATGACTGAAAAAGATTTAAAAATATTTTTCACTGGATCTTACCAACTGTCACAATCGGTATCTTATTTGGCGGAAATGCTCGATAAAATCGGAGAACTCAATCTCAAATTCGTAAAAAGTGAGAAAAATGTGCTTAAAGTTGAAGTTCAGTCTCGACACGTTTCTCGCAAAAAATACCGGTGTTTTTTAAGGTATATACCTAACAGCACAGAAATTTCTGGAGTAACACATTACGCATGTGAATGCGCTAATGGGCTACGAACAATTGGATGCTGCTGTCATATTGCTGCAATTATATATTATCTATCTCATGCAAGATATCTAGCGAAAATTGTGAAACCAGCAGAAATACTGAGCGATCTGTTTAAGAAAACAAATAACATTCCAGTAATAGAAAGTGATAGTGAAAAAGATTAAATAAATTGTAGGTGTAGGGTGTAATGAGAGGCGAGGGGTCTTACATTCAAAAAGCACTCTGATTTTACGGAAACGTAGTGAGAGGCGAGGGGACTCACGTTAAAAAAGCACCCCGATTTTACGGAAATATAGTGAGAGGCGAGGGGACTCACGTTAAAAAGGCACCCCGATAAAGAGTTTAAAACCGTATTGCAACCTCCACGTGGTAAACTCTAGAAACTATAAAAATTAAAAAGTATCTAGAAATTAAAAATTCAAAAGTACCAAAACCCATTTTTGTAATTGCAGCGCCTAAGTGCAAGTGGTAGC
>NW_020220248.1:0-1134 GCF_003070985.1 Temnothorax curvispinosus | reverse complement strand
CAAGTTTGACATTGCAAATGGAAAATCAAACGTCAATCAATTGGAACGAAACGACGTTTAATATTTCAAATTGATTGAATATTATCATTTATCGTCTGTCGGTAATGTAACCATCGATGGATACATTGTTGAATCTTTCACAATGAGAGTCTTTTTCCGTCATTTATCACGCGAGCGTAACCTTTTCTCTTTTCCCGTTCTAGTTGCGCGGCTACGATATCGATATTGCCAACGTTTCGTCGCGTGGTTACGCAAACGCGCCACCAGAGGACGACGAAGCGTCGTGATGGCACACTTGTGGCGACAACACGTGCTGCAGTCGAGTGACGAATATTTAGCTTAAAATTGTTAGTACAACATTACTATTGTGACCGAGTGCTTTTCCAGTTTTTATTCGTACGCCCGCGGTGCTCGTCGTCACACGGAAGGCATCTCAAAGGATTTGCGGGGTAGGTAGTTTGGACGCGAGTGCACCGATCGGAGTTTGAGCCGTGCGACGCGTGCTGTGTGTGAGTCGGTCAACGTTGTTCTTGGCCGTAAAGTCGTAACGTTGTACAGATTATTGAAAATCATCGCTACGATCTGGGCCCTTTTTTTCGCGGGAGCTTCGCGACACAACGTCACGTCAGGCTGCGTCCCGCGATACGCTCCGGCGCGAGTTTCAGCGCGCGCGATTCAATGGCGACGATCGACTATATTGAATCGTGCATTCGTTCCTACTGGCGACGCTAATATATATCTTTTATTCCGAGTCCTGGCCAAGTTTCGAACCTGAATTAACGCACGATCGTCATCGGTTTTTCACGCGATAATTCCACGACGCACGCGTACCAATTGGAATTGACGTTATCGGAAGGTCCCACCTCGCACGAGATTCTCGGAAACAGAGTCTTCTTCGAGGCTTTCCACGGCGTACGTCGTGTAAACCCCGCGCACGGTTCGGCAACTCGGATCGCGTTTCACGATCCTACGACGGTATTCCAATTGTCTCATCAACGCGCGAAAAGAGTTTAGACGTGTCGAATACGCGTGTTGCGTTTGCGTGTGCCTCGCGCTGCGACGCTCGTGGTAAAAGGCGAGAGCGCGAGTTATAAGCGGGGGTGAAGAACTCGGTCGACTCGCCGCCGACGTTGA
>NW_020220247.1:12856-81410 GCF_003070985.1 Temnothorax curvispinosus | reverse complement strand
CCGAAAGCACGGGGGGGTGTGCGTGAACCTCGGTTCGCGTGGAAAGTGTATGCGTGAACTATTTAAAATTTAATTCGGCGCCACGATACTTGGCGCTTAAGGGGATGCTAAAGCCGTCCAAATTACCGACAATTCATTTCAAAGCTCTCATTTTGAAACGGCTTTACAGATCGCAAAATCCTTTTACAGGAGTAAAGTAGAGGTACTAATGAAGGGTGGGATTGTCAAATAATTAGTAATAATTGAAAAAAATTTTTAAATGCTGTCACCTCATAACCTTATTTTCTGATATAAACAGTTGTATACGTAATATGTACGAAATTAAACTTTCCCACCCTTCAGAAGACGTGCACAAACAATAACGTACCTTTGAAATTGAGATTGAAAGCCTGGAATAAAAATGAGAGCTTTGAAACGATCGTGTATATTTTTCACAAAAATATTCACGCAGAGCAGCAATTATGTCACAGCAGTAGTTCACGGATCTTGCGAGAGATGGCGAGATGGCGCACGCAGCTGTGGGCAGTTTCGGGGTTGGCTACATTGTCTGGTTCCTACACAGCAATCGAACCAGGACAGATATATGATACAGATATCTCGTTAGGCATTTTTACATTTTTTTCAATTATTACTAATTATTTTACAATCCCACCCTTCATTAGTACCTAAACTATACTCCTGTAAAAGGATTTTGCGATCTATGAAGCCGTTTCAAAGAACGAGCTTTGAAAGATATGTGGTTCATCAGATATCGCGTTAGACATTTTTACATTTTTTTCAATTATTACTAATTATTTTACAATCCCACCCTTCATTAGTACCTAAACTTTACTCCTGTAAAAGGATTTTGCGATCTATGAAGCCGTTTCAAAGAACGAGCTTTGAAAGATATGTGGTACAGATATCGCGTTAGACATTTTTACATTTTTTTCAATTATTACTAATAATTTTACAATCCCACCCTTCATTAGTACCAAATCTTTACTCCTGTAAAAGGATTTTGCGATCTATGAAGCCGTTTCAAAGAACGAGCTTTGACAGATAAGGGCCCAATTCTCTATCTACAAACGTATGCGTAAACTCTGCTCTAACAGAAAAGCTGCAAGCTTATTGGCTAAAAACTGTGCGATAGCCAATCAGCAGCCTTTCTGTTAGAGCAGTGTTTGCGCATACGTTTCTCGTTAGAGAAGCGGGCCCATGTGGTACAGATATCTCGTTAGGCATTTTTACATTTTTTTCAATTATTACTAATTATTTTACAATCCCACCCTTTATTAGTACCTAAACTTTACTCCTGTAAAAGGATTTTGCGATCTATGAAGCCGTTTCGAAGAACGAGCTTTGAGAGATATGTCGTACAGATATGCCTCGTTAGACAAGGACATATATCTCTCGTATTATTCCTTTCTCTCCTATGTATGTAATTTGCATGCACCCATTTATTCCTTTCTCTCTCTTTCTCTCCTTCTCTCTCATCCCTGTCCCTCTCTCTCTTTCTCTTACAAGTACACTGGGTAGCTACTCTTAGTATGGTAAAATCAGGATTTTCTGGAAGAGTGGTGTTAGGATTTTAGGGTATATTTGAAGAAAGAAAAACGGTAATGTAATTTAGGACAAGAAACTCTATTTATTATAGTTCATATAATGAGTCTTTATGAGTTATATATAAGGCCATTTTGACGCCGACGGCGGCGCGTACGGCGGCGCGTATGGGGGCGCGTATCAAATAATATTATGAGCACGAAAAAATATACACGAAGAATTTATTTTGAGAATCAGAAATATTAAAAAAACGCGACAAAGTTTTTTTCCCTCCGGATGAAATTCCAACGTGCGCTTCTAAGGTCAACGCGCATCCTTTGCTAAACGAATGAATTTATATACACGTTTTGCTGTCAGATTTTTATTGACGTGATACAGACGGGTGTACATCTGAGCCTCAATAAAGCGCGAGTTTAATCGTAAATCAATTATGCGAAAGATCTTAGATCTTATATTCGTCAATAGAGTTATAAAATCCGCAAACAATGCAAAAATTTGCGCATAGTCCCTCGTGATCGGATATAAATGCATCGCGTCGCTTTGCTAATGATCGGATAAACACTTTCTCGAAAACGCAACAAAATATTTGCTCCACGAAATAAGCTCGCACAAATCGCATGTGACAAAACTGAAATTTAGCAATTATATGTAAAATCAAAAGCTATAAATTAGTTTTTTGTTTTGAACAAGAGAAGTTGAGACACGTAGCGATAAAATTGAATGAATTCCCAACACGATAAAGATAAGTTTAATAATTTTCTTCTACGGTTTTCGTTTCCTTTTTAAGAAATAGAGATGTTAAAAAAAATCAATATAAAGTAACATGTAACAAAAGTTTCTCTTGGTGTAAATTTTCAAAAGGAGGAAAGCAAGTTTGAAAGAATAATATGATGAATCAACATTCTCTGAATACATATTAAAAACCATTTAATTTTTTCCCTACGCGTTGTGGAAAACATGACGGCTCCGTGTAATTGTTAATTACCGCGAGACATATGCTAACGAACCGTCGTAAGCAAATTCCTCGAAACGTTCGCTACAAGAGAAAACGAAAACAATTTTGGGACAAGAACGGAAGCGTTCGTTTGATCGTCATCGTCGTCATCGTCTTCGTTTCCGAAAAGATGTACGTACTCCACTAAGTAAGATAAATCATAATTATTCTTGATATCAGCATTCGCGGCATCCTAAAAGTCCCGCTGGATAAACACTAGATACTTGTAGCATCCGAGTTTGATTTAGTCGGGCAACGTGAATAACACAGTTTCACGTTTGCCCGTCTCTGTGAAAAAAAAACGCGACGATTACCTTTTTCCTTTCTTTTCAAGTCCTATGTATACTTGTAAACTTATAAATGTATAAAAACGATTAGACAGTAACAGAATACAATTTTTTTATGATTCTCGAAATAATCTTTTTGGATTTCTAAGCACAAAGAAAGACATCTCTTTTGCTTAAGTATTATTCGACAAATCATGCAATGATACCCTTCATGGAGTGCAGTAACGGCTGTCGCATACTGGCAATGGAAACGAAGACGAGGGCGAATAGAAAACGGATAAAAGATTGAAGCGCACTCGGAAGGGAAATGAAAGCACCGCGAGCTTCCTCTTCTCGACGGTCCTTCGACTTTATTCGCGAGGCAACGATACTTTACGCAAATATCCAGTATTCTGTATACAATCCATAATTAAGCTAATCATCCGTCGACGAAACATATCGCTCGCGAACAGCCACTTCGGCGTAAACTGCACGTTATGCGCGTTCTCGCGTATCTCAATCACTATGACAAGCAAATATATATAAAAAAAAAACATTCTTTTTGAAACAGAAATTGAAATAAAAAAAGACATTTTTTGCGAGGTTGCTATTATATGCTTGAAAAATACATATGATATAAAGGCACAAAATAAAAAAAGTATGCAGAATTATTCTTATTGTTAGTACAAAGTAATCGGAGCATGATCCTGGAGACGTCCCATGTCCGTGATATCGTCATCGTGGACGGGGCCTGGGGCCCACAGAAAAAATAATAAAAATAATATGTATGTGCGTATGCATATGTATGTGCGATTGCGTATGCGTGTGCGTGTGTATGTATATCTATGTTGAATTGCATTACTAGTTTTATGTAATATTATTTACTTTCGACAGTAACAATAAAAAAAATAATATAATATATTTCATTTATATATGTATTTTTTCGTTTATATTTCCCAACATTTTATCAACGAAATAATAAATAGAGTTTCTTGTCCTAAATAACATTACCGTTTTTTTTTTCAAATATACCCTAGAATCCTAACACCACACTTCTAAAAAATCCTGATTTTACCATACTAAGTGCACGCTACCCAGTGTACTAAGAGAGAGAGGGACAGGGATGGAGAGAGAAAGAGAGAGAGAGAGAGAGAGAGAGAGAGAGAGAGAGAGAGAGAGAGAGAAAGAGGAATAAATGGGTGCATGCAAATTACATACATAGGAGAGAAAGGAATAATACGAGAGATATCTGTCCTTGTCTAACGAGGCATCTATACGACATATATCTGTCAAAGTTCGTTCTTTGAAATGGCTTTATAGATCGCAAAATTTTTTTACAGAAGTAAAGTATAGGTACTAATGAAGAGTTGTTCTTTCCATGTGCTCCCTAAGTTACATAACAGTTACAAACTGGTTTACTGGGATTATGTTATAATAATTAAGATTTTTATTCAGTTTTGTTATCTATACTGTTCATCAGCTGCCGCTACCCTCTACTCTGATGCTAAGACTGAGGTATATTTTTCTATATAAAGACAGAATAAAATTAGTTATATATAAATCAATACTATAAATTTAATATTTATTGCATTTGTTATAAAAGTTATTATTTTACCCCATCAAGAATGGATAGATCCTTTGAAAGAGTTTTACATAATTCATTTACATTACAAGAAAAAAATTATTAGAGGTGCAAGAGATGCAGTAAATTGCCAAGTCTAATAAGTACCCGCGTCAATACATACTATGTATACTAATTCACATTCTCAATTATGCTACTGTTATTATTTGTCATCAGACAATTATAAACATACACATAATAATTAGATACATATTATATATATATATATACGCACATGTGTGCATAAGAATATATATAATTTATAAAAAGCGGGTGCTTATCAGCCTTGATACGTTACTGCCTTCTGCTACAGACGGCCAGAAAGCATTTTCAGGTTCAGGCCGTATTGCTAAAGAATCCAAGACGCGGCAACGCCGCGCGGCGTTGCCGCGTCTATAGCATATGTCTCTCTACCGTGCGTCCGTGTGAGCAATTTAGTGGTGTGTGTACGTGTACGGACATACACCACTTCATAGAATCTGAAATAAGTTGGTAACACTGAAACCGGAGTTTCGCGTTGTCACCACGCGAGGTCTCCAATATCAGTTCGGCCTTTGCTTTAGTTGACAGAGTTGACATTACCGACGTCGAGGAAGTTCGGCCTTAGCTTTAGCATCCCCTTAAAGATTAATTTAGATCTAACTCTAATGGCTCCTGCACACAGGACGCGGCAGCGCGGCATTGCGGCATTGCGGCAACGCGGCACTGCGGTAACCAATTACCGTCTTGCCTTTCCGTTCTACTTTTGAAAGTAGTACGGAAAGGCAGATGGTGATTGGTTACCGCGGTGCCGCGTTGCCGCAATGCCGCGCTGCCGCGTCCTGTGTGCAGGAACCATAAGCGAGCCCGCAGAACAACAAATCGGCGGCGCGATACGCGGCGCTTAAAGTTTAAATTAAATCTAACTCTAAGCGAGCCCGCAGAACAAAAAATCGGCGCCGCGATACGCGGCGCTTAAAGTTTAAATTAAATCTAACTCTAAGCGAGCCTGCAGAACAACAAATCGGCGCCACGATACGTGGCTTAAAATTTAAATTAAATATAACTCTCGCGAGCCTGCAGAAGAACTTTAAATACACATTGAAAAGCCGTAAGCATGGATAATACACGGTAGTAAAACAAAGCTAATGTCGCGCGCAAATGTCGACAATACTAACGCGCTCAAGTCGAAAGGAACATTTCTGAATTGTTTAATCATTTCATACGTCGAGCTCTACTTACGTGCGTGTAGCTGACTGCTATGGCTAAAAAGCTATAGAATGAAACGTATGTAAAAAATAAAACAAAAGGTTTCTCTTTGATCTTTAGATAATTTTATACTTTGAAAGTAGTGATATCTCTATTTATAGAGTATCTTTTATTTTTAAATTTGTCTTTGAAAAGGTTCCAAAAGTTATATTAATCCAAACATCAACATTTTTGTCCTGTAATCAAGATTTTATTATTTTAACTTTTAACTTTTCCATTTAGTTATGTATCTGTTCCAACAGTGCAACGTAATCAACGCCGGCATTCATTGTTCTACTTGTATTTCATTTTTATAGAGCCAAGTCTCTGTAATATATTTAATGCTTATATAACTTTTATCTACAATATTATTATATATATTATATATATCTCTTTATATAGCAATGCGTTTTAATGCGAGTTAAAGAGAATGTAAAACAACGTGCGTGTTATAGGACCATTCTAGGATACGCGATAATCCTTGAAGTAATAATCGTAAACGCGCTTATCAAGACTTCGATAGCGAGGAAGCACAGTCGAGTTTAAACGTCCCTGGATTCATAGTTATCTGATGTTCATTAT
The DNA here is from genome assembly GCF_003070985.1 of Temnothorax curvispinosus. Taxonomy (NCBI): domain Eukaryota; kingdom Metazoa; phylum Arthropoda; class Insecta; order Hymenoptera; family Formicidae; genus Temnothorax; species Temnothorax curvispinosus. The sequence goes on along the minus strand of NW_020220247.1, from coordinate 75,178 downwards.
GACGTCCGAGTCTTTTATTTGATCATTGGATACGCGAGCAGATAATCGGTGGGTTATCGGCTACTGCCTACTTTTATAGCGATCACAATGGACAGCCGATATAATCCACGCATGGTCGGAGACAAACGTTAGTTCGCCTACGCGATATGCGCGCATTGCACGATTTCGGTTGTCCCCGAAGAGATCTCCGGCGCGAATTTCGTAAATAATACGAAATATCAATATATAGGATGCGATACGTGTGTTCCTCTTCCCAAGAGTGACGATATATTCTCACTGATATCTTCAACAAAACAGTTACCAAAGTTCAGAGGTCAGTACAACTTTTCATTACCATAGCGATTACAAAGCGTCTCTTCTTCTTCTTCTTCTTCTTCTTCTTCGAGAGAGAGAGAGAGAGAGAGAGAGAGAGAGAGAGAGAAGATCAGAAAAATACCCATACACGCACATACATACATACATACAAACACACGCAGTTTATTTACATGTTCTTTTTGCACAGATCACGAATAATTCGTAAAAATTTACACGCGCAAGTAGTATAGCTTTCAGACGCAACTAACTCGTAAATTTAGGACATTCTGCACATAAAAAAATATCATTCTACAGCCAAGAAAAGCACGTACTTATCTTTATTTATTAATAAATAAATTTTTATTTATCATTCACAAAAAGAACCGCGTTGACTATCAATGTCCAGTGGGCCTATTCTGTAACTCTTAAGGCCGGTTTTCACACGCAATGATTAGTGGCGCCAACTGACTGGCATTCATTGGCGCCAGAACCGACTAGCAAACTTACAAGTATTTACACAGTGATTGGCGTATACTATGGAAAATATTTAACATTTATTAAACACACAGTAAATGACAACAACCATATAACCTCAAATTTTGAGGTTATATGCTTTGGCCAATAACCGCCAGTAAACGCCACATTACTAGCGCCAGTTTGCATCAAGTGTTTACACTTGCATTTTTACTGGCATTAGTCGACTGGCGCGGCCTGGCGCCACCAATCATTGCGTGTGAAAACCGGCCTTTAACGACAGTTTCGTTATCGTTATACTTGTGTGTTGCGCAGATATTATATATAGTAAAAAAGCTGCGCAACGACAAACAATAACGACAATGAAACTGTCAAGAGTTCCAGAATAGGCCTACAGATTTAATCTTTATTGTTTATTATCTCTCGAGTCCTAGTTTATTAATTTTTATTTTATTTGTTTCAAGTAATAGTTTTCTTCAACAAAGGATATTTTCTTAATAACTTGTAAGATGTACTTGGGGCACAAGTCTTGGAAAAGCTCATCATTTGTGCTCAAGACAAGAATTTATTCTTCTTTCAAAAATATTATATACTTTAAGTACATGTTTCTCTTCCGTAGACTGTACATATATGTAAGTAATGTAAACCAAATTCTTGCGTATTAATTAAATATTTTTGTTTCAAGTACTAGACTTACTAAAGATCTAGATTATCTAGAATATGTTTTGAATAAATGTGATGCTTGTCATGATTTTATGGTAAATTTGCGGATATTATATAAACTTATCAAATACTTGAAACAAGTAATATTTGCTTCCTGGGAGTATGTACTTTTCTGTACTTTTCTGTGCGTGTGTGTGTGTGTGTGTGTGTGTGTGTGTGTGTGTGTGTGTGTGTGAGAGAGAGAATTGGAGAATGTATTAAACGATAATATGTTAAAATACGCGCCACTTCCGTTCCTATTGTATTATTATTATTGTGTAGATTATTCGAATGAGTCTACTGATAAGATAGCAACACGCATGGCGTAATGTTCTTCAGACTCTTCTAGTTCGCCTGACTGCGGAGTCGGGAAAGATCCAGCGCAGAACTATCAAACGTAACTATCTATATCGATCGACGCGTAATCGTCTCCCGATGATTTTGTCGCGCTTTTACGTTTACAATAGATTTCACATTGATCGTCCGAAATAACATCGATTGTGGGAGCGGGAATTTCGTTGTTCAAAGCCTATTACTGCGCCCGGATGTTCGCAACTAACGCTTTGACGGTTCCCCTCTCAGATCTAACACATCAGAGACTTGCGACAAGTACACGTTTGACAGGCTACGAATTGCACTCGTTCATGTCGCTGTGCGTGCCTGTGTCGTCACGACTATGCGCACTCGCTATACTGCACACTCAATTTAGATCAGTCTCAAAACAGGCCGCCCGCGCCGGTACGTTCCTCATTTTTCGTTCTCGCAGTCGGATACGAATTTTCTAACTGAATGTTATAAATTAAAAACGCTGAATCTGCAATTAAGAATTAGTATATTAGCGTTTTACAATGCAATATGCCTTTTTACAAAGTTATGTTAGTTGCATGTAGACAATATCGCAGTCTTAAACACCAATTCCTGTATGTAAAAGGATGTAAAAGGATCCTGTATGTAAATCTTTCAAAGTGCATTGAGATTATATGATTTTTGCTCGTTTGCGCTGCACGTTTGCGATATGCACGTTGCTCGTATTCTCATTTTCGACTTTACTTAATTTGCAGCAGTCAAACGTAGTTATATTTCAATGACGACGAAATTGATCGTTTGACTTTGTTTTTATACGAAAAACGATCCATCCGCAGTGTCTCTTGTCACCGAAATCTCCCGATTCGCGTTTGCTGCACGCCGCGATGTAAGTATGTAACGACAACGATTAAACGGATGCACGCACAGTTAACTATAAATTGTCTTGCCGAAGGTCGGCGCCGCGCGGAAACGATCTTGCGTCGTCTTCTTCATCACGTTAACGTCCGACGTGGGCGAGAGTCCTCTCGTCAAAAGTCTTCTCGGACGAGGTAGAGTAACTGCAGACGCCGCGAGATCGAATAGCGAACTTTTTAAAGGCAACACGAAACGATTCATTGGCTTAACAAACGTCTCCCGATAAGCGACCGCGGTCAAACAACAGCATTATAGTGCAGGTACACGGATTTCAGATCTAAGATAAAAATTGAGATCAAGATCGATCAACGCACGCGCACATCATGAAATGCAGATTATCTGACAAAGTGACAGTAAGTAATAATAATATGTCACGTCCTCCGTGTAAGGGACGAAGAACTGGCGATGGACGTACGAACTGACGGACGGAGGACGACCCGACTCATCGGGTTCAATAGCTAAGATAATCGCGAAACGTCTAACCGCTCCGTGCTCTAATATCGTTTTGTCCGCACGGCGACTGTCTGCGTTCAGTCAGGCGTCCACTTTTTATCAATCTACCCGAGTATCTTTCATTATACTCGAAAAATGTTGCTTAATCAGTAAAGAACACGATATTGATCACTCATAAACAGTGTTTTTCCTCTTCGCCACCGTACAGTGCAGTGAAACTTTACATCAAAGTGATCTTGAATTCCCGCGGGGCGTTGTCCGTAAGAATTATAAAAAAAAGTACGTTTTTGGATAACTCTTTGCTATAGGTACATACATTTATTTTTAATTTTAGAAAAAAATGCTTTTTTCTTAAATTAAAAATAAAGAAGTTTTTGGGGGTGGTAAAATTAAAATGACTCACCCTATATATAGGCTATCGAGACTATCTCACGTTCGACGGTCAAACTGTTTCAATACACTTTTTGGATAGAAATAAAAGAACAAGCTTATACATATAAATGTAGACCTATAAATGTCTCATTCAAAACTTGTAACAAAAATATATATGTTTAAAATGAGAGAGATTTACAATGGATTTATTTGTTAAAGAATCAAAATTTTGCTGCTAAATATAATAGATGTGTAATATGTATTACCTTGAGTGATAATGCGCGTATATGCAAAGATACAATATAATACCTACACACACACACACACACACACACACACACACACACACACACACGTGTGCGTGTGTGTGTGTGTATTTTATATACATATAAAGTGTCTTTTAAAGATTGCCCACTAATTACACAACACAATTCCTTATTAAAAATTTTGGGTAAAAAAATCCAATTTTTTTTCTATAATGCATAATAAAGCAGTAATTAAAGAGTAAAATCAATCCAATCAGCGCCATTCTTTAGTCGAACATACGTCAATGAGTCGCGCGTGCCTGGTAGTGTGCCTTCAATAACAGAAATACATTTTTCTTGCATTAAGAATTATTTTCCTCTTGTCAAAAGCACTTGCAATAAATTTTGACAATGGATGAAACTCTTGCCAAGACGTAACCATTATCAACATATAGAGATTTAGATAAAAAAATTAACACTGTTTTATAACAATTATTTTCTAAACACGTCGTTTCTTTAGAAATCTTTGCGTTAACCTTTAAATATTAAAACAAATCACTTTTAGAATCTTTCTACAAATGGTTTCGTTCATCAGTTACTCTGAAATAATAAATTTTTTAAGAGAAATTTATTACAACTATTGGATATTTAATCAACTTTATGCTTAAAAGAAAATACATAAAGCGTGTTTAAAAAATAGAGAAAGACAGCCTTTTTTTATAAGAGAAATTTATTTTTTTTTTTATAATATTTGAATAGATTTTTCTATTTAATATGTATATTACAGATTATTGAAAAGCAGGAAAGAAATGTTTTATTTATTTTTGCGAATGTCAGATTTATATACAAATTATTCTACTAAATATAATTGGAAAATCTTTTATAAGTAGTTATTTTTTGTTTATCCTGATGTAAAAATATATAATTAATATTTATATTTATAGAACTTTAGAAGTAAATAATGGAACGATATAATAAAAAATTAAATAAAAATATAGAATTGTTATATTAAATAAAAAATGGGAAAAAGTTTATTTATAAAAAACAGTCTTTGTTCGCGTTGATCCATGGTTCACTTTGTTTGTGATTGATTGAAATTGATTGCTAACGTCTAGATCGATAACACGTCCAACGTGGAGATTATCTTTATTGATCGCACGATATGTTCAACACATTTATTTTTATCTCTTTAAATAATATATGAAAGTTTTATTAAAAATTTAATGAAAAAATTCAAGTTTAGTAAAAAGTTTAATTAAAAGCCAATAAATTTTGTATGGCGCGTCTGAAAAATATCTCGTAAACAGTAATCTCCCTTCACTGAGCTCATTTCCTTATCTATACGTCATTCTTAAAGAAGCATTATAGCTATTTATCTTAATTCCTCAACCAAAAGCAAACGTTTGAATTGAACACGTTCAATTCAATTCAATTTTCTTTCGCATTTAAATTGGCCTTTACAAACGCGAAACAAACTGTCACTCAAAGTAAATATTCCATGTACTAAAGTCTAAATTAATCATATACTTGACAAAAAGTAAACTTTTTACAAGCTGAAAAGCGATCGCGTTCTCCATTCACATACAATTATATCATTAAGTCGACGGACATGGAAAATTTTCAAAAAAAAAAGTAAAATCAATCTGTGGTAAATCCACCAAGTTTTACAACGACGATCGAAGATGTCTCTTATACAAACTGTCGTAGATAAATTTATGTGAAATCAAATGCGCGTGCAGATAGTATAAAGCGATTAGTTAAGATAATATTATGTGACAGTGGAGTAACAGTGTGTGATCGCCCATGTACGCGATATCGCTGTGCAGAGATGAGTAGAAACATTCACGTGACTTTGCGAGCAGGGTCATATGGCTGTGAAAGAGTGGTTCAGGAGACTACAGCCGGTGCAACTGTACCTGGTGCTGTTCTTCACTACGGCTTTCTTCTTGGTCGAGATCGTCGCCAGTCACATAACACACTCGCTGACTCTGCTCCTCAACGCTTACCACATGCTCTGCAACATTGTGGCACTTGTCGGCTGCATCGCTTCGATCAAGACTTCGATCAAGGTAAGCGCGAAAAATCCGCGAAAGCCACATATTCATCAGAGTTTCACTTGCGCAAAGTGACACAAATCCACGCGCCCGATGACATATATAATCTTTCGATCCACGCAGTGTTTATATCGCGTAGCGACGTTAAATGTGTACTTGTTGCAATGTAATACATTTCCTTCACAAATGTATGTAATATTACGAAAAAGAACCTTTTCTCTTTGCTAGATAAACAAATTTGATTTTAAGCATCTTAAATAATAACTATCCTTAAAAATCCTTCGCTATTAACGGCCATTATAACCATTATGTCCTGCGCAGACCTATCTCTGTGATGTACAAAAGTGTACGGGCACTCTAACGTAACCGATAAATATAAATAAAATTGTAGTAATAAATGGCACATACGTATAAATATGCAATGTTAAAAAGAACTCTGGCTCAAATGTTTGAACCTTCTCGCATATTGTTGTCAACCTTTTTTCATCTGTTTAGAATTTAGAATACGTCGAATAGAAAAATCAATAACGTGTATGATTGTATAAGATAACAAACTTTGGCTCTATTTCCGCGGTAAAGCATACTCGCGCAGTTCGGTGTCCATACCTATGATGACCTATTCTGTAACAAAAGAGTTGAATACAAAAATACACATACCAAAGTACTGCTACGTACATCTATTTGCGTATACATGTACATACTTGCGCGTCAGCATGCAAAACAGATACAAACCTCGAACGAAATCTTACCTTATTGATATATTATTATTATTATTATTATTATTATTAATTCCTTAAACTTTCAAGTGGAGAATAGAGCCTCATCTCGAACGAAGGGAGACAACCCAAGTCGAGTTCCTTGGAGAATTTAGTATTTTATATTGATATTTGATATAAGAAAGTTTGCATCAAGACTCGCATATTGGACCCGTTTCGCTTCAATAATTCTAACCATGTTCTTCATGATGCAAATTTGTAAATTACTCGTAAATTACGTGTTGCTCACAGTATAGCTATCGGGAAAGATACAACAGTACGTGCAGTTCACTAGGAAATTCGACCATCTGCATTAACGGCGAAGAACAGGATTCTATCACGTCCTTATCAACAAAGACGAAGGTATATACGGTTTAACGATGTTGAAAAATAGAGATTAAAAGATTAAAATAGAAAACAGATATTTTTTCATTCTTTTTAATTTTAATAAAAGCCTTTTCTATAAAACTATTTTCGTGAAAGAGTTTTATCAAAGAAAATTATATAGTTTGTTTATTAAAAATAAATACCCTTATTTTTATTATGTAAAATATTTTTTTGAATCCCAAAAGTGTAATTAAATTTAAAATATTTATATTTAAATAAAACTAGTGATTTTCTTTTATATAATTTTACAATATAAATCTCAAATGATTTTCAAGAGAACTTGAAAACAATCGAGACAAAGAAAAGAACGTATCATTTTCAATGGAATATTTATAAGACTATTAAAATAAAAATTCGTTTACACAAATAGAACTGCTATAAATACTCTTTAAAAAAAATTTTTTATTTGAAAAGATGAGTGTGTGTGCGTGCGTGCGTGTGTATGCGTGTGGATAGTTACTCATTAAAAGTTCTGCCAATAACCGACCGGCACAAATGTAAAAACTTTGCTTTACCATCAGGAATCATGGTCAGACAGAAGAATGAAAAACACATTTGGATGGGCCCGAATCGACATCGTTACGATGCTCGTCTGCTGCGTCTTTCTCGCCTCTTTTTGTTTCTCTTTGCTGATGGAAGCACTGCAGACATTGGTGCACATCGATCACCTGGATGAAATGCACCACCCATTGCCAGTGTTGTGCATCGGCGTTTCAGGAATACTTTTGAATGCCTTTTGCTATATCCTCATTGGAGGATTCACGTTCAATCAGGGCATTTTCTTGCACGTCACGAAGAGTGGCGACGTAATATTATGCAGGTGGTTTTTTTTATATAACAATAACTCGACGTACAAGAAGCTGGTGAAAAAATATACAATACGTTGGAATATTTAAATATTGTACTTGAAAAAGTTTGTGTTAATTACCTTAATATTACTTGCTCGTACAAGATAATAGATCGACTTACATAAAGTCAGTTTTTTAATTCTTGAAACGTGTATATATATAATAGTAGAGATATAATACTTGTTTGCACAAATAATAAGAATTTTCAAGTTTTCGAGATAATTCATCAGAGATGAAAAATGGTTTGTTGAAATTTTATAAAAGTCGGTTTCACGCATATAAATTTTATTTACCGTAACGTGACACTTGACATTTCGCAGAAATGTGAGTTCGCAAGAAACGAAGGATGGTGAGCAACAACTGTCTGCGCAGACAAGACGAAGTCCATTGGCGATACCAAAAAGCGAAGGTTTAAGAGAAATGTGTCGAGACGTTCTCGGGTGCGTTTTCGTCATATTAGTGTCAATTTTAGTCTACTTCACCGATTCCGATGTGGCCAAATACATTGACCCGGTCTTCGCTATTATTTCGTCAATTTCTCTATTCGTCCTTTGCTATCCGTACAGTGAGTATATTACTATATTTGATAAATATACAATGAAAGAGAAAAGAAAACATAAGCAGCATAAATAGTATAGATCGATAATGATACAAAGTGTCAACTATTCGTAAGATAATAATTTGAAGTGTTAATTTATTAGATATCTCTTATTTCATGAATAAAAATAATTTAATTCTTGAAAATACCTTGAGCCGTTTATTTTATCTGATTACTTTTATTTTATTACCCTTGTTTTTTTTTTTTGTTTTTTTTACAGTGAAAGAATCAGGCCTGATATTGTTGCAAACAATTCCGAATCACATCAATATTGATTGTCTCAAAAGAGAACTGTTGGAAGCTTTTCCGGGTATCGTAAGCGTCCATGATTTACACGTATGGCAGTTGGCAAAACATCAAGCTATCTGCACGGTCCATATTGTTTTTCTGAATCCAACGGTACATAAAAACAACTTTTTCTTTTTAATATAATTTAATTTATTTCAAACAATTTACACACTTGATAGAAATACATTTAACAATTTTTTGAAAAAGAAAAATTAGCTTTATTCGATATTTTCATTCGATATTAAAAATATAAATTTTTTCAATTTTTTAATTTTAGGTTTATGCTAGTATCACGGATCAAGTTACTGCCTTTTTCATCGAAATGGGCATCACGCAGGTCACTATACAGCCAGAGTTCCACAAGTTTCACAAGGTATCTCATTAATATTGATTATTATCATCTTTAAAAAATTGCTTCATTAAATAATAATCTCGTCTGTACAACAGCAGATGAAGCCGAATACGGAGAAGACTGATTGCTTAATTCGTTGCCACGGGGAACACTGCAGTTCTTCCCAATGTTGCTCGCGAGAAAACTTCTTGGATGATGCGTGCAAGCCAACGAAAGATGCGCACACCATCAGCAGGAAATACGATAAAAAGGAGATAATACCAGCAGCTGCGTGTGCGATTAGCTTGGAAAAATTTACCGTTTACGAGGAGAAAACTCTAGAGCGGAATGTAAACGATCCAAGAACAAAAGAATCTGCGCATAATCCGACGAACGAAAGTGCTACATGTCACTCCAACGATAAAGAAATACAAAGCATTTTAAATGTTAATCCTGAAGCTAGTTCCCGTGCGTCAAGTCTAACCGATCAGACATCTACAAGTGTCACGACCGATCGAATACCCGCACGTGCCGATAGCAATCTGGACCACAGTGTCGTATCTTAAGTTTCTTACTTATACCGTTCAGAGATAGATGTTAGTTTTATTTAATACTTTTACCTGGAACTGGAACTTGCTTGTGAAAAAGACTATATGTGATATTCACATTTAAAAAACGCGATTTTTTATGCCACTTGAAATATCAAAGATAAATAGGGAAGAAAAATCGTGTCTACAATTAATCTTAAAAGAATCTATAATTCACAAAGGAAGCAGCATAATATTAACGAGCAAATCGACTATACACAAAAAAAAACATCTTTTAAACGAGAAAACAAAGTTTTAAAGATAACGATAACGATAACGTGTGTCATTGACTGCTTATCCTATACGTCAAGTGTGGACGCTAATGATCGGAAACCTGTTGCTGTGCTGTGATAGCAAGCAAGGGTCCACAGCACCCTAGCTTAAACTTTTTAGAGTCTCGTTGCTAAGACAAATAATTGTTTTAGTTTTGATGTCCGCGACTAGAATCGCTGCAAGCTCGTGTGTAACGTGTGTATCGTTTACAAAGGAAATATTAATTGCAAATTTTCAATAAATTAAAAACATAAAAATTAATATTGACCTTATAAAAACAACATTTTATATTTCAAGTTGAATTTTTAAATTAAGTTTATTGAATTAAGAATTTATTGTATACCTAAAATTTTAAATAATTAAAAGTAATAATCAACGTTATTCCCCAGAACATTAGTTTCATTTTCTCGCGTTTCTAATTCCGAGATGACCACGTTGAAAAGATTGACCTCTCGGAATCACGGAAACATGTCAATCTTTTTCATCTTTCAAGAATCTTAATTTTTTGAAAGGATTATACTATATCTAAATAGATTTTCGCACAAAAAAGCCTTATACATAATATAATAACGCAACAATCCTATCTGCGACAACATTAACGTGCACAAGGAAATGTATATGAAAAGCTATACAAATCAACTATATTTAAATACATTAACGGAAACTATATGGTTTGGATATAACTCGCGCTTTTATTATATCATGTCCAAAGAAATTATTATAAATTCTGACGAGATGTGAGAAATAGAACGTGTTGAAATATTTGAAATGAGGAAATTATCATCGTATAAATACTGCCACGTCAAACATAAACGTTATTATGTTTATTTAATTTATGCTTTAAAAAACTACTTTTATTTATTAGTTTTATTATTATTCCATTATTCTTTACGAGCTCATTTATTTTTTATTATTTATAAATTATAACATGCTCATCTTATCCACTTTATGATTATATATAATCACTTTTTGCATTAAATTGTAATCAAGTTAAATATATAGAATAAAAAATTGAATTTAATTATTAAATGCAATAATAACTTGGTTTAATAAATTAATCATGTTGTGTTGTAATATCATTTAATACTACAACGCCATCACTATATAAATTTCCTAAGCTTCAACTACCACGTACCTACAAATTTTTAATAACGATTTTTGATAATGCAATGTTTAATTACATTTTCAATCTCATTTTAATTTTTAATAACTTAGCAAGTAATATAGACATATATTAACAATTTTTTTTTACTATTCCTTAATGTTGAATAAAAAAGAACTGTATATAAAATTACATAAACGTATTGCTTCTTATATATTTTCATATTTAAAAGAAAAAAAAATTACTCTGAAGAAACAAAGGCGCGTTAACTATGCCAATTCTTCCTGCTAACCATGTTTAATAACCATCAGTTTTTTGCACGTAGCTCATGCTAATTTAAAGATCCCGATAACATGTCGTGAATAATAAGAAAAATATAAGAAAGCAATGTTACTTGTAAACTAATTAAAACGTGCCATTTAGCAGCAAGTATCTCAGGCCCAAAATAATTAACCATAACTACATGGAGAGTAGGATTGTATATAAACATCTACATCTCTATTTATAGCACTTGCAGATATTCTCGGGAAAAAATCTTTGATAACGTACACCAACGCCCGCGAATGTATGTAACGATCAAGAATTATTGTTATATATGTATATCAAACATTTTTATTACATAAAAACTGTTTTTAATTTCAGACTTTTCAAACTATTTGTTTTAATCTTTAGATTTTTTGAATTTACAATTTCACAAATTTATTTTAAAACTTCTGTTTGTTCACTGCAACCATCGCTTGGCGTGGTGATGTCAGAAACGAGAAAATATATCGTGAAAAATCTTAAAAAAAAAACATAAAAATAGCGTTTGTAGTCGATAGACTTGTAAAATATACCTCTTCTTTTGCTCTGTAAAAAACTCTTCTTTTGCTTGGATAATCAATAAATAACCCATCTATGTCGAATTGACGTGTGCCTAATTATTATGGATGAAAACAAGCCGTTTGACAGCTGCCAACGTGAAATAAATATTAAAACACTACGGCAATTATTTTAAATATAGAAACATCAACGCTAATTGTAAAACGAAAGATGACGCTGTACATTACAAGAATAATTTATAGCTTTTTAACATCATTTCTCATACCTTTTATAGTTTACACGTTTGCCAAGAGTGACGCGCTGTATGTGTACGTACTGTCAACGCGGACTTGGCATTCGAGCCAGCAGGAGCTTTAATTATACAATAACTGCGTAAAGAAAGTTTCATGAATACTTTTGATCTTTGGCAAATGAGATGTCTGCCATATAAAAATATTATTTACTTGTATATTTATTTCGATATTTCAAAGTAAATGCGATTTTGAATAACTAATATATAAGATATTAATTTGAAACTAACATCTAATTATATATTTATTATATATTAATTATCTACATGTTTATTGATCTTTTCGTTATTTCGTTTACTTGGGTAAATATAACATATATAATTAATATCTATATGTATTATTAATATTTGTGAGACATCATAGAACGGAATTTTATTTCTAACTTTATTCAGAACATGACAGTTTGCTCTCAACAGAGTTTGGAAAACACGTCATATTATCACATAATCTACAAGTTTCCCCAGCACAGTATACGATACGTGTGTGAGTTCTTTTCATAATCGTAGCAATATCTGTAGCGTAGTTTATATGATAAAGACGAAACGCGATTGCCGGCCGGTGCGATTAGGAATCATCAGAGAGTTCGAGGTGCCTCTGTGCGATTGCAAGCAGCAAAAGTCGAATGATGTCGAAAGATGACGTCGTCGTCTCCGTCCCCCGATCTCCGATAAACTCGAACGGGAACTTGGCCGGGTGGGGCCTCGTCGTTGAGTGTGCAGTCGAGTGTTGAGTCGCGCCTCGCGCCTGCGGCAAACATTAGTATGAAAGTCTCCAAAGTAGGGAGTAACAAGGGCCCGGCGCGCGAAGAGAGACTCCGGAACCTGTTCTTCGGGACGCATACGCGTCCAATCTGTTCGTGTTGCATCAGTGTACAAAATTCACGTGCTGCATCGATGTGCAAAAATGTGACAAGCCGGTAACGTAAGGTGTGCGAGAAAATGAAAATGTTGCCGCACCGCGCACGACTTTGCATACCGGTGCTCATCTTAGCGCTCTCTCAAGGTACGTAACACACACCTGACCTGACGCTCATCACCCGTGTGCCAAGGAGATCCTTCACTGAAGCGTAACGTAGTCACGTGGCCGCCATTGAGTCACATTTATCGGTGTCGCGGTCGGATTTTACTCGACGCGTACGACGTAGAAGCATATTCAGCGAATACCGATCGGTTGATTAAAACAGCGTCCCAGCAGCGTCATTTCTTAAATTGTCCAAAGAACGTCGAACCTCGATTAACGCATGCTCGGTACAGCAGCTCGGTACACGTCATACTGCCCGTGATTGGAGAATATATTTAATGTTTTATTGTGTTGTATGCTCAATGAATTAAAGAGGGAGCCGAATTTTTTTACTAAAACCAAAGTATTAAATCTGTATTAAGATTTTTATTGAAATGAGCATACGACTTTCTCCGCGAACGGTACGTTTCATTTTGAATCTTTCCAAGTATTGTATATTCTACAAGAGATGGAAAAAAGCATAAAATAAATTATATATAATTCGATTAGTAAAATTATATTTTCAATCAGCCTCTTTTGATTCACGTATCGCAATAATTAATCGTTGCCGAATTATATCGGCAAATTGAGATAACGCAACTGATATTTTTGATCAAATAAAGATATTTCATATGATATTTCATAATGTATTTACTTTCACATATTTCTCACAGACGATTATTTCTCAGCGGTATATCATTGATAAAATTTTATTGAACTTGGTTAGGTAACTTGGTTCATGCGGCGCGGCGTTCTAATAAATGACAATAATTTTTATTAGGTCTAGTAATATGATCAATTAAGCAACCAAGGTCTACTCGTAATGCGAGCACCTAAAATGCTCCGTAAAAATCACAAGAAATGATGGCGAGAGTAGAGTAATCCCTGAGATACGTACATACAACATATACAAAAGAAACATTAATGATATTAACTATACATTTGAAACAATCAACACTTGGTTGCATTAGCCATTTCATTTGTGCGATACATGTTCTGTCGCGATGACAACATATAGAGAGTAGCTTGAACGCATTATTAAAAATAACATCATGTCGCGATCGGTTTTTATTTTGTTCTCTTGTTAATAAAAGTTGACATCTTCTTGAATTATTTTTGGTAGCATTTTCAACTACTTTTGAAAGAGTCTAATTTAAAATAATAAATTTAATATAATAATTTTAATATTTTTATTATTTAATATCAGATTTTTATAAAATACCATGCACACACATTGCAAAAGTTTTACAGAACGTACTATTACCATATTTTTCTATACAACACATTACACACAGTTTCAAAAATAATCACAGATTCGCTGTAGTTTACTAGTTGAAAGATACACTAAATATACAATAGCAAACTGATAATGAGAATATTTTTCTCAGTCTCTTATTGCTTAATAAGAGGCCATTTTTTTTACATTACTTCTTAAAATACATTCATAAATAAAAAAGATTCATCTAATCTATATAGACAATACTTGAACATTTATAATTCTTTAATTATAAAAAAACTAATTTTGATGATATTCACCTCCAAGTGATTATTTTTAATTAGTGAAATGTAATATACATATCTAAATATAAATGAAATATATTAGTCAAGATACCCAAAGAAAATTGGAAAAAATATCTGTGCATTTGTTCTGAAAATATTACATCTTGAGGTTACGTTCATTCAGTGTAAAAAAAATTTTAAAATTTACGTAGCAAATCTTCTCAATTTTTGGTTAAAAAATTTAAATTCAAAGATCAAATTCTTTCAAAATTAATTAATACGTCTTTTTGTCACAACACGTTTTATTTTGTTTCGTTATGTTTCGCAACATAACATTGTCTTTAAATATGATTTTGTTGTGATAATACGAAAATATTTTCAGTGATGTGGTAGTCTTTTTCATGCTATTTACAAGATTCGTATCATATTTACGTACATGACTGGAGCAAAGATTAGCATGTATACTTGACGTCATAAACTCACGTGCTCACGTCATATGCAACTCGATCTCATCTTTACTATATGCGAATTAGTTGAAAACTATGTATTTGCCTCCGTGTATTCGCTCGCATTAACATGTTTCTTATGGCTTCTACAACAAACGCACTCTGGCTGATAATACGGGCACATTATCAAGAGAGGAAAAAAGGACTTCCTTCCTATAGAGCCACGCGGTCGCATTTGCGCAGAAACAGACTGACGGCACGTGTGCGTCCTTTCATATACAGAAGAGAGTAACGAGGAGAGCCAGATGATAAAGCCAATCATCCGCAGGACATTGCGGCTAACGTGATGACGTTTCTTTCGAAACTGTTGTTCATATTCCCGTCTTTTGCGTGGCAATAATTTCCATCATATTTCGATAGAAATGCGTTTCGCATTATTATATAAACGTAAATACAACTTGGTTATTGGGCGATGGCACAACATTCGACAATAAAATTTTGGAATAAAGAATATTTCTCCATTAGGATTGTGAGAAAAATTACTACGTATATCCAACAAATTTTAGACAGTCCACTGAAGGGCACTGATCGTGCTTCAAATGCACGAATTAATTGATAATTTCGTTTTTTTTTTTTTTTTTTTTTAGTATCAGCAAGTAACAAACCAAGCATCTACCCGAACCAAGAGGAAATTGTAATAAACGAAGGAGAACCTTTAGAGATTACATGCATTAGCTTCGCACCAATTAAATTTGTTTATCCCGACGCTCTTGAAGAATCGGTATGCACTATAAATTTTATTATAGGCAAAGTTTTGACATTGCTTATTTATTGCTTGATTATAGAGTTTGGATACATTTTTCGTTATACATTTCAGATATTCGATCGTCTTTTATTCTCACATTTAAATTGTACAAGTTGATCCTAGCAAAATTGGATAATTTTAATTCTGGTAATTGTAAATTGTTTATAAATATTTTGCTTTTGTAGCTATATACATGTACATATAATATATGTATATACATCTTTATTGTATAATTATTTTCGAAATAGTTTAGTAAGAAAGATATGGATATTGCTCCTTTTACAAGTAAAACTGTAAAATGCATTTTTTGAAAAAAATATTAAAATTGTTATAATCAAGCACTTGTATATCTATAAGAATATTAAGGTTTATTATAGAAATTATAATATTCCTATTTTAAATTCCTATGTAAAAATAAAAGGTTTGGCATGTATATCAAACTTTTAATTATATTCCAACAGGTTAATACTTCAATTCCAAAAACAAGCGAGACTGAAGATAATGGCTTTTACCATTATGTTTTCCAAAGGCCAAACACCGTTTTCGGTGATACAGGCTGGTACGGTTGCGCCGATCACAATGTTGAAATCATTACAAATTCCTACGACGATCCCGAGATAAGCTGGTTGTACGTTTATGTGAAATGTAAGATCAAATCGCGCGTTTCTCATTAATATGTAAATCAATAAGGAAAAACATTTGTATCTGCAGTTTGCTGCAGAATGTCATATTTGCATTTTCACAATGCATTCATTTGTTACAGCCAATACGAATTTATTCGTCGAGGCGGATACTTACGCCCATCTGAGTGCAGTTGCTGGCGGCAGCATTGTAATACCATGCAGACCTACATCGCCAGATCTAGTACCCATCTTGTCTGACAATAACGTGAGTATTGACAACAAACTTAGTAGCAGATAATTTGCAATTTAAAAGTAAAACTAAATAAAATTATATTCAACTTTAAATGACTCACGTTCAGTTTCCATTTCAAAAGCTTGAAAACGTTTGACGTTAAGGAATAAATATGCGCTCTATATATGCTTAGATTTATAGAACATGCGCGGTTACGACATACCACTACGTGTAAGCGACATACTAAACTTGCTTATTTACACATTTCGTTAGCTTTCGGGAACAAGAGTTTTAATCCTTGTTAATATTACATGTTTGAAAATCCAAGTTTAAGAACTATAACGTAGCAAATTAAAAAGGCTGTTAAAAAGCATATTGTTAGTATTCAAGTTTTTTATTTCTAATATTATAAACAAGATTATATAAACTAATGTTGATTATAATCATAAATATAATTAAAAGTAGCTGTTGATTTTATCAACTTGTTATTCATTATTATAAAACGTTTCTAAAATCTCTCAACGTTTAATGTGCAGGAAGAAGAATTGAAGGAGGCGTCATTTGATCCGAGAATTGGTTTTACGATTAGGAACCTGCTGGTGAAAGATAGCAATTGGTACAAGTGCTCGATAGAGAAGAACGGCGAAGAGCACGCGGTCAATTACGTGTTGTCCGTGCACCGTAAGTGCGGTCTCGCGGCTTGAGATGTTAATTCAGTCTCACATGTACTACATACATATATACCTATATGACATTCGTTAGCGCCACATCACACAGTCTTGATCGTTTTAATTTCATGCTAAAACAATATCGAGGCAATCATCATACCATTTAATAAGAATGATTAAATTATTTGCGCAGTAAAACGAACCTTACCCGAACCAAAAATTCAAGACGACAGCCTGCTACACGTTACACGCGGACAAGATCTCTATGTAAATTGTACTGTTGAAGTGGAAATATCCATGAGATACGTATTCACGTGGCACACACCGCAGCAGGTAACTACACTATTTTCTTGTAGTATAAATAACACAAAGACGTAGATCAAGATTGAACTTAATAATTAAGAGCGCGTCTTGTTCCTCAATTGGCAAAAACATGGATAAAATCGATGCACGTAAGGCTCAGTCACAATGAGAGGACGAAGGACGAAGATAAAGGAATTAGGAATAAGGCATGTTGCATTTAATGTACGTGTACTGAAGTGAGATGCGACATTCCCTTATTCCTTATTCCTTTATCTTCGTCCTTATTTTTGTCATTGTGTCTGAGCCCTTAATGATGAAAAAGTCTACTTTCCTCAAATCCTGATTTTTTAATTATATCTTTTTTAATCGTTACTCCGGGACATAATTTTAATTATTTTTATTATATCTCTAAAATATACGAGAAAAAAATAGATGTCTCTAATTATTTATTGTTAGTCTTTCTTCGAGAATTAGAACGCAAAGTTCTAGGAGTCTGAGGATCTAAGATTCCCTGCCTGAGAATTGAAAACGCGCACAGCTTAACGCGACATACAAGTTTCCTGTATAAATCTTTTCGATTGCAATATATTTATCGCTCGCATGCACATATACACGTGACCTTGTTTTATTTGTAGAATAGCAGTAGAATAAGCACTCAGCAATTCAGAAAACATCTCAACGGAAATTATGTCTTAGTTACGTGTCAGTTGACGATACTTAATGTAACAGACGAAGACGCGGGGGAATATGAGTGCGTCATTAGGTCGATTCATGACACCAAGAAGATAACAAAAAATATCACGATACACGGTTAGTTTATCATTAACTTGGATACATACAATCAAAGAACGTGTATATTTATGGCGAAACCATACATGTCTCTCACGTAAATACGCAAAACGAATCGATATATTTTCAGATCCTCAAATGAAATATATTAATCTTACACCTCAAAACACCGATAAATATTATCAAGCGGAAAGCGGTAGCTACGTTCAATGGGTCGTCTATGTCGATGGCTATCCGAAACCCCATTTACAATGGTAAAGTTTTCAACATTTATTAAAATATTGTTACAAGTCAGAAAGTTGACGTAATGTAGTATGTCATTCGCGTGTATACGAATATAAAGTAATAAATCACATTTAATCATTTGCGATGTTTTCCATGTATTATCCGTTACTCGTAATAAATGTTAAATGTATATACGTATGTATATTTAATGTTAATCATCTATTTTATTTACTATACTACAGGTTCAAGCCGAATGGCGAAGAAATTATAGAGAGCCCAAAGTATTTCATGAACACAAGCGCAACAGCTACGTTGAAAATAAACACATTAAGCGTAATGGACTCGGGAAATTACACACTTGAAGCAAAAAATGATTTTATGATCGAAAAATTGAATTTTACATTGGATGTTATAGGTATCGAGATGATTTTCTAATATTAAATAAAAAAAACTGCAGTAAATACACTAAAACACGAATAGGGTATACAACTATTTATTTACAACTGTTGTCGTATAACATTACTGTTGATTTCAGCTAAGCCGGTTGCCTTATTGACCCATATTGACTCTTACTATCCGCCTAACGAAAGTACAGAATTTCATTGCGAAGTAATATCTAATCCACCTCCAAATATAACATGGAGTTTTCTGAGGTGTCCTATTTATCCATCGCTGGAGAATTCAACAACTGTGTATCTGACGGTAAACGCACGTTCATGTCAACTTTTTTCCATTAGACAAGTCTCTGTACTTGTACTCGTACTTGTTATAACAAGAAAATGAATTTTATAGGACGTGACGCAATCCGCAGCTTACAGCTCTAGTTACAGATTCGAATCAACGGTAAAAATGCCTATCGACGTATCGGGGAAAATAACGTGTAAAGCCTGTAATGTCGTTGATTCTGTAATCTCCTGTGATTCTGTGACCGAGAACATTCTTGTCTCCGGTAAGAATACTCGTTTTTGCGTGTCTCGTTATTATAACCTTTAATACGTACATGCAGTCATCTTGCATATCTTTTGATATATTCCAGTCAAGTATCAATTAAAAAATTAAATTAAATCTTGAAAATAAAAACACCCGCTCATTCCACGTACAAAATTGATTCTTGTTGATCTGCAATTTTATATACATTTAAATCATTTCTCATATGCCATTGCAAAGTGTTTTTTTATTTGTATTTATCGTTTCCATTTTTATCACAAAATCTGCATCATAGTGCAACCATTATCTTATTAAACGCAAAATAGATTAAAATTCAGGTTATAATTTTTTTTAAAATTTTTAATTATTTAAATAAAAATGCTTTTAAATCATCATGTCAAAAATCGATAATACGTCTTCTCATCTTTTATTCAGATGGAGTAGGCGCTTTTGGCATTATTAGGCCAAACGAGTCTGTGACGATAGGTGATGATGTAGAATTGACGTGTGCCGCTTCCATTTATAATTATACAAACGAATTTACATGGACCACACTGGTAAACCAAACTGAAAGGCCACTTGCAGAATCAGGTAATTATTTTAAACAGAGAACAAAAGTACATAAAAAAGAAAGAATTATATATTTTACAATATTGGAGATTTTTCGAATTTTTTGGCGGGGGCAAAATTCTGAAAAAAACTAATTTAAAAAAAATACAAAATACAAAATAAAAATACATTATTATATGCATAATATAATATTAATAATCTGCTATTTGTACCTAATACACGTATTGTAATCATATTTCATTTTCCTTATTAAATCGTACTATTTTATTTTAGTTTTAAATTATTGCACTCGAAAACATTTTGATGAAAAATTTTCTTCTTTATCATCATTTCTACCGCGACACAGTACAGTGAATGAAATACTAGAAATATTAATGAACGGGTGATTTAATGTAAATATTTTTCCAATTTTTGTTATTTTCAGAAAGATTACAGATTACGCAGCATAAAACCCCATTTACCTATCGATCAACGTTGAAGCTCAATAATGTCCAAGAATCAGATGCCCAAGATTATTTCTGTACCGGAAAAATCATGAATCGTGAGACCTTGGAGCCTCTTTCCGACTACGCAACGTACAAATTAATTGTTCACGGTATAATCAGTTTATTTAAGTAATACAACAGTATTTTAATTCTCAAGTAATTTTTTTAGAGAAAGTTTTATCTAAAATTTAATACATTTTGAATGTTTTAAAATATCATACATATATATAGAAATATATATGTATATATATACCTTTCGTGCGCACAAAGTAAATTTATTATAAAAGTGTATCTACACTATTCTTAATGAAAAACCTAGTTGTTAATCAAGTTTATACTGTGTGATAAAATGCCCAACCTTAAACTTTTATTCAATATTTTATAGATCCGGTGCTACCGTTTTTTGTCAAAACTAATATGAATGAAACTAAAATTAAAACTATCGATGTGATTGCCGAAGGTCACAAGACGGTGATATTGCAATGTTTTGCAGAAGGAATGCCGAAACCAATAGTTACCTGGTACAAGGTGACATGTGCATTTATAATTATTTTTGTGTTTAATAAAATTGAAAGCGATGTATATATAATATATTTTTTATATTTAACATCTTTCAGGACAATGTGTTGCTGAAGGAAAATGATCAGTATTCTTTTAAATCTTATAAATATGATAATTATAAAGAACTTAATATAAACTATTTGAAGCAACATGATGGCGGAAATTATTCGTGCCGGGCTGTTAATCGATTGGGCACAAACGAGACTTTTCAGCAGATAACGGTGAAAAATGCAAAATGTAAGTTTTATAAGCAAATATTATATTTATAAAATAATATTAAGCGGGTTAAAAACTTGTAAGGTTTTGCAGGGCACAAACTTGACATAATATTAGCTACTTCAATAGCTATTATGGGTCTCATCCTAGTGATTTTAGCCATCTTTTTCACGATTAAGGTTCGTCGTGAAAAGGTAAATCATATATATATATATTCCATAATTATTATAATTTGTATTACGTATATAAAATAAAATTCAGTATTACGTTGTAAGAAAATATTTTATGAAGAATGTAATTTAATTAAATTAAAATTGTGAATCGTCATACAGAAAATGAGAAAAGAATTGATGGAAGCGGGTCTTATGCACTTTGAAGAAGGTGCTTTAGAATGTTTAAATCCAGATTTGACGGTTGACGATCAAGCGGAACTACTCCCTTACGATAAAAAGTGGGAATTTCCAAGGGAACGATTGAAACTCGGTAAGCGCGATTATGCTTTGTATATAACATAAAAAATTATCAAGCACGTTGGCATCCGCGATTTAATATACGGTAGTGTCTCATTTCGACTACGTATTTTTTAGGAAAGCAATTGGGCAGTGGTGAGTTTGGAGTGGTAATGAAAGCGGAAGCGCAAGGGATATGCGAAAACGAAACTGTCACTACCGTTGCCGTGAAGATGGTTCGTCGAACCACTAACCCAACTTATGTACGTGCACTTGCGAGTGAATTGAAAATTATGGTGCACCTTGGCAAGCATCTAAACGTCGTCAATCTTCTTGGCGCTTGCACTAAAAATATTTCCAAACGTATGTATTGCTGAAAAACGAAAGACTATTACAACACGATTAGGCGATTAAATGCGCAATTATTACATGTCTCACATTAAAGAAAACTACATGTGTCGTGAATTTTGAACAAAGATGGAACGATTAAAATCAAGTAATTATATATTAAGCGTTATTAATTAAAATTGTTACATCAGGCGAACTGCTGGTGATTGTCGAATATTGCCGCTTTGGAAATTTGCATAATTATCTTTTACGACATAGAAACGATTTTATTAATCAAATCGATCCCAAGACTGGAAAACTCGATCTTACTATCGGTATGGATATACTGATGAGAACTGTTAGCGTCAGTAGTAATAACAGGTTTGTCTACCAATCATATTCCAACAGTCCATTATCGCTAACTGTCACACTTGTTCTATTTTATTATCAAGTACTGTACTATAATATTTGGAAAATATTTCCGACTGCATTTTCTAAACTGGCTGCATCTTAAATCTTCTGCTTTTATAAAATGCAATGCATATATGTAGGGAAAAATGGTGTAGTACGTGCGAATACCTGAGGTCAAGTAAAAATAAACCATTGAAAAATTTAATTTGTTATTTAATGCCACCAAACGGGTAATTTTTAGTAAAACTAGAAAAAAAATTTCAACTACTGAACAGTCACATTTGAAAGTTATTTATAGATGACTTCCTTAAGTAGATGTTCTATTCCAACTAAATAATTCATTATTATAGAGATGTTTCAAAAGCCTAAAAGAGAACAACATGATTTATGTAAACAGACGAAAATTACATCAAATTGATGGAAATAATAATTTAATTTATACCTTGAATATAGCGTACGCGTTCTCTCGCTTTGAACTTGCAGGCAATATTAAACATTATAGGAAGGCTATGCACGTAGAGAACGCGGGGAATGTGCGGGGCTGAGAGAGACGAAACCTACTAAAATTGCGTCGTTCGGGATTACCCCATTCTCCCCTACATGAAGAATTTCTTACAGTCCTTGCAGGAAATACTAATCAAACTAAAATTCAAGAGTTGTTGCTCTCATGTTCTTTACTTTTAGTTTAATGTATTTTTAACAAGATAAATTTCTATACTAACGCGCAAAAAATCTCCCCGTAGTCGTTTAATTAGTCTAGAGCAAAAGAAATTTCAGCAACTCTTGATTAATCATACATGTGTATGTATTTATTAACTGTGTACGCTGCTAAATAAAAATGTACCAACAATAAGTGAAGCATGCACATACGCACGCAAACTGATACGCATGCAAAGGGTTGCGGTTTAACAAGGTTCTTCTTTTCTCTTCTGCCCATACAACAGGATAAAATATGCGGCATTGTCCTTTTCTCGCAGTCTTAGTGCGAATTCAGATACCGATGATGTAGTGGTGCATTATTGTCCGGGAACGAATTTGGACTCTCCAGAGATTAATTTCTCGCCAGACGGGGGGGGTTGCGTCAGCAGTAGTACGTCATCGCAACCAGGATGGAGATCAAATTACACCGGTGACTATAAAGATCAAAATCTCAAACCGATCTGCACTCAAGACTTATTGTCTTGGGCATTTCAAGTAGCACGTGGAATGGAATATCTGAGTCGACGAAAGGCAAGTCTTTTAATTAACACAGATAAATGCGAAAGAAATTGCAAAAGAAATCTAAACAATAAAATACCAAACTTTTAATTTTAATCTCGATATGATTGATGATGAACAATAGAGTATATAAACGGAACAAATTAACATTGTTTAATATCAAGCAACATTTAGAATTTCATCTTTTAAATTGTGGACCATTGTTGCAAAATATTATAAAATTTACTTTTTCTTAAAATGCGGGGTTCAAATATTCGTATTTTTAATAATATCTCACGATATTTTGAGCGCATCAGATGTGTATCTTTCATGATAATATGTACATGTACATATTTCTACAACAGGTATTGCATGGAGATCTGGCAGCAAGAAATATCTTGCTTGCCGAGGACAACATAGTGAAAATTTGCGATTTCGGCTTAGCAAAGACTATGTATAAAGATGGCAATTACAAGAAAAAAGGTGATGATCCGGTGCCCATAAAATGGATGGCCATCGAATCGATCAGAGATCGAGTTTTCTCGACGCAATCCGACATATGGAGTTTTGGCATAGTGCTTTGGGAATTTTTCACGCTGGCTGAGACGCCGTATCCCGGCATGGAGGCAGAAAAACAGTATCAAAAATTGATCGAGGGCTACAGAATGGAACAGCCGGATTACGCTATTCGCCAAATATATGACATAATGTTACAATGCTGGAAAGCCAAACCGACACTACGTCCAAGCTTTACGGATCTTGTGGAGAGCATTGGAAATTTATTGGAAGAAAGTGTGAGATTGGTAAGTTTTTTTTTCATCTTCGTCTTGTAACAATAAGCATTAAGCTGTGATACGAGCGAGAGAATGGAGCACGATATACATATATATATATATAGATAAATTAGTTTTTCAACAGTAAAGTATAATCAACAGCAAAAGTGATTTTCAACACTAAGAATAAAGTAATCAAATATTTAAATTATAAACAATAATCAGTGATTTAATTGTCGGGTCCTTGGAAATTTAATTTAAGAAGAAAATATATACCGTCTGAAATTGTACATGAAATTTTTGAGAATATAATATATATCTTATAATATATTAATATATAATTATATATTACTACATATATATAATATAAATACATATGTATACTTGGATGTATATGTATATCAATATATTCGCTCGTCAAAGAAGATACAGCATATAACAAAAGCATTGTTTATCGCTGTTCCAGCATTACATCAGCCTAAACACACCGTATATGGACATGAACACTATGAATCTGGAGAGCGGAAAAAACGATTATCTAACGATGATGTCCGCGCCGGATCACGCGATTCTCGCGTCACCGAATCACGATTATGTAAACTCGCCGTTCTCAAAAGGTGCACCGGATCCGTCATACTTGTGCATGAGCCCCGGCATGAGTCCGACAGACGAGTCCGGGATATTTAGTCCTAGACCGCATCAAGAACACTCGCACTTTGAGTTTCCATCGCCCGTGTCGGATTCCGAGGACGCGGTCGAGCAGTCTCCAATGCTGAAGCACGAGGAAGATCCCTACCTGAAGCCGATCAATGTCCACGAGCGAAGAGCAGAGTTCGCGCGGCAGAGGCAAGCGATGAAGAATCAAACGGCCGATAGACCGATGGATCGAGATTCCGGTTATTGCAACGCACCGCGGAATCTTCACCTGATAGATCTAAACGACACCGATGAGAACGACGCGCAAACAGACACGACGGACTCGAGAAAGAAAGATTACGCACCGTCTATTATCAGCACGCAGGACAATTACGTGAACATGCCCAAACAGAAGAATGATCTAAGAAAGGGTATGCCGGACAGCTTTAGTAATCCCAGTTACGTGATGATCAGTAACCGCGAGATGGACCAGAGAGCTTAGTCCGCTTGGAGATCGCGCGCTCCTATGAATACCGAATTATTTTAAGAGTAAAGTTCAATGCAGTTTAGTAATTTATTCGTTAACTTTTACCGCGGTAATCTGACGACTTTTTACTCTATTATAGTTGTACGTGCATCCACGTCATAATAATATACGGTAAAATATCGAATTTAGTATTTCGCAAATAATCTCTCAATCAACATACCATAGCGATTAATAGCGTATCGAGAATGCATCATCAAGTAGGAGCAAAGAGAATATTTTTTTATTATATATATATATATATATATATATATATATATATATATATCGCAGTGCGAGAGAATGATTTAGTATATTCATGCATAATACGCAAATATTTAAATTTCATTTATTCTTCTTGTGTAACAATTTACCAGCTTTTAGTTTACAAAATTGTTTACATACTTCCCCTGCGTTTATGGAGATAATTTTTTTACGAAAAAGTATGAAGAAAGTGCCATTTCCTAACTTTAAGAATTAACATTCGGGTATTGTGACGCATTTTATATGGAAAATGCAAGAATTTAAAGCAAGTTTATCAAACTAATAATTCTTTAAAATATTATTGTCAAGTAAATAATTTATATATTTGACAAAGTATAAATCTGTGCATTATTATTAATCTATTTGCTTATACAGAACATATTGTGCACATTTATTTGTCATCTACGATTTGCAATCTAGATACTTGTTTATTGTGATATTATAGAGTACCATCACCATTTGTAATATTACACGAATGTCTCTCATCACATACAACGATATGTGTACTTCGAGATATATACTTAAACAAAAAATAGATAGATTATAGACATATAAAATAAGAAAAAATGCGTCATGGATTTTTTATTTGCGTACTAATATAATGTTTTGTTCTCATCATAACTTACTTGAGGTTTTATACACAGTTATTAATTTCTTATTTCTTACCTCTTTCGTTTATCACAAAGACATTGTCATGACATAATATACTTTTACTAATTTTTTATAAAATATATAAACTGTGCAAACTTATAAAATTGATATTATACGTAATATCAAATTATATGCTCTTTTTATAAATAAATGTGCGCGCGCGCATGTGTGAATGTGTGTAACAATAAGAGATATGTAAAGATCTCGTCACGTTGTACTTAATATTCATAGTATTTGTATAATTATTTATCAGAACTGAATCATTTTAAATTAAAAACAAGTTTTCATACAAGTAAAATACATAGTATATAAAATACATAATATTTTAGTGTTTTATTTTTATAAAAAATAGGATAATAATTAATTACATCTAAAAAACAAAAGTCGTGTAAGTAAGTCTCTAATATATTTATACAAAATGTCCATCGTAATGTTTTACCATTTTTAAGACACTTGCGACATCAAAAAAAGTAAATGTAAGAAAAACATTTCTGTTTCATGCTAGCTACAACTTGTGGTCTAAACTAAAGGAAACTAAAGAACTTTTTTTTCATAAAAAATTCAAGATTACTTTTAATTTTTTAAATAGCACCACACGATTTTTTTCATAATATTATAGAGGACAGTTTAATCAACTATTTACATATCATAAACAACACTTTTGGTACTTGTGTAACTTTGTGTATGCCGGTTACATATCTCAGGATAGAGAAAGGAAAAATTTCCTCCCTTCCTTTTTCCGTTTGCAAAAAATTAACAAAGAGAACTGATAAAATTATTTCGCAGGATATTGTGGTTAATCAAAGATTAAGGTTCTTTAAGCTTCTCTGGCATACTAAGATAATAAATCTTATACATTCCAGCAAAAGTTACACGTTCTATTCTTTTTAAAGAAGCAGTTCATCTAATAGACAATTATTTTTATGAATTGTTATTATTTCATTCCATGGCCATTTTGGCTATTTAATAGAATAGCTTTCAATTAAAGAAAAATATAAAAAAAAAGAATATATAATTAAACATTCTAAGAAACAGACAAAATCAAAATAATAAAATTTATATATATATATATATATGTGTGTGTGTGCGTGTGTGTATATGTATGATAAAACACATTTATATATAAATATATACATATATCAAACATCCTATCTCTATCTCAGATATAAATCAGCGAATGCTCTCCATGGCTCCATGTAATATTCAATATAAACATTCTTTCCAATTCGTTAGAGATTTGAGATCCAATTGGATCTTGATATACCTAAGAAGTATGCCTAAAAATTCATGCTATTTATCATCTATTTTTATCTATATTAATTTGTCGATCATTATTCTCGATAGATTGACCCAATCGTTTGTAATAAAATAGAGGATTTTCTACTCTACAACCCTAACTAACGATCACGTAGCTATATAGTCAACGTTAATAAATGGACATAACTGTCTGGTTTTCTTTCAAGTTTTCCTGATTCACCTGGAACTTTAATGGAAATAGAATAGTATAAAATCGTACCCGAATAGCTAAAATCTGTCGAGAACAGATTTTGAAAGTGTCTGTTACAAATTTTGTCGATAGAATGCCGACAAAAATAAATAACAGATTATATAGACAGATTGACTGAGCAGAAACTGAGCAAAACTTTTCATTTTGTAATCAATCAAGTATAATAATGTATTCTATTTCAATGTTTACGACATGATTCTATTCGGTTTCTGCCGACACGCTGCTGTCAGATTATATCGACAGACTTATTTCCAGCAAAACTAGAGTTTAATGCGGACACGGATGATATCGGATCTGTTGCAATATCTGCAGAGTAAATCTGCTGCCAATCTCTATCGTCATACTGCAAACATTTTTGCTTATTGAGCGATTATACCGATTACAAAAACCTAAATCTTTATTTTTTATATTTTTCTATTTTTAACGAAGATTTTCGTACATTATCTCGTCGAATATCTCTAATATGAGCTTTTTCCGTCTCATATCTCTATTGAGCCATTTTAATATTAATCGTTGCATCGTCGCTCATCACGTACTGATTAGCAATTTCCGGGAGCAATATTGATTCATCGCGGTAATAATGATCACGACTAATGGGGAAATAGTTGATAAAATCCTTTAGATAAAGATTATTAGCTTTCTTCTAGCGTTATTCATTGTG
This sequence comes from Temnothorax curvispinosus, assembly GCF_003070985.1. Taxonomy (NCBI): domain Eukaryota; kingdom Metazoa; phylum Arthropoda; class Insecta; order Hymenoptera; family Formicidae; genus Temnothorax; species Temnothorax curvispinosus. Next base: position 46,334 of record NW_020220247.1, on the reverse strand, counting down.
TTCTTCCGCGATGAGGACCGATGACTATATGCTCAAAATACGTCATCTATTTAGATTGCATTCTCGAACTTTGCGTTAACGTTGTCTCGCGAGGTCAAACGGTCAATTCAAAAGATATAAACGTTTACTCGAACACACTGGCCAGTCGATGTTCTATCAATACTTGGCTGTTTTCGTCTTTCACGGGGTACGTGATAATAAAGTGGCGACGTTGTATCAGCGGTCAGATAATGCGCATGATATGGTGATCTCTATACGACTCATGCGCAATGCGCAATCCGGAAGAAGCGACTATTTAGTCGCATCACGACGACACGCACTTTAACGATGAACAACTATATCTAAATGTGAATACGCGATAATGCCGATAACGATAAAAGTTATCCCTGCAGACAGTTATCTCCGCGAAGAGCGTGTACAAGGTCCGCCGCGTTGAACCGTTGAACCAGCTTCTTCTAGTATCATATGGAGCACATTAAGCAATCGAGATGCAAACTGTACATTTGTATTCATCGCAGTAAAATTTTTGTGTTGTTATGACAACGGTGTAGTGGGCTTGTCGTACACGGGGCTTCAAGAAATTAAATTTCTAAAAAACGAGAAAAAGAAACATCATGTCGGAGATAAAAGTGCTAGATGGTGGTTTTTCTACGCAACTGTCCACCCACGTAGGTGAGAAGATCGATGGTGATCCTTTGTGGACTGCACGTTTCCTCATAACCGAACCGAAGGCTGTCTTCGCTACTCATATGGATTTCTTACGTGCCGGTGCCGATATTATAGAGACCAACACGTATCAAGCAACCATCGACGGTTTTGTAAAATATCTGGGCATCACGGAGGAAGAGAGTCTCGAGATCATCCGTAAAGCTGTCGATTATGCTAAAGATGCCGTGAACGCTTACAGTAAAGAAATAGAGGATGATGAAAACGTGAGGAACCGAAAGCCATTGATCGCTGGATCTTGCGGTCCTTACGGCGCCTGCTTGCACGATGGCTCAGAATATACTGGTTCGTACTGTGCTCGTGTATCGCGAGAATTTTTGATCGACTGGCATAGGCCTCGCGTACGCGCATTGCTGGAGAAAGGTGTTGATCTATTGGCGATAGAAACGATACCTTGCGTCCGCGAGGCGGAGGCTGTAATCGATCTACTCAAGGAATTCCCGAATACGCAGGCATGGCTAACATTCTCCTGTAGAGACGATGGAAAGAGCTTGGCAGACGGCAGCGACTTTCAAGAGATTGCCGTGAGATGTTACAAAAATGCCCTGCCCGGACAAATATTAGCGATCGGCGTTAATTGTATTGCTCCACACGTCGTTACCACCCTGCTGCAAGATATCAATAAAGGCAAATCAAACGATCTTATACCATTGGTGGTATACCCTAATAGCGGAGAAAAATATATAGTAGCTGAAGGATGGACCAAGGAAGGAGAAGCTCCCTCTTTGCACGAATTCATTGACGAGTGGCTGGATCTTGGCGTTCGTTACATCGGTGGATGTTGTAGGACATACGCGACGGATGTCAAACGAATAAGATCTAAAGTGGACCAACGGCTAACGTAGACATGTATTTGCAAATTTAATAACCGTTGAGAGGATGACTTAAAAAATTTTTATAATAATATTATTTTATAATTATATATTAAATGCTTCCACAAACGCAAAATATATATTATAAAACATGATTAGATGAATAATGAATCCAAATTTTATTTCCATCTCTGAATAAATATGTATATATGCATGGCATGTATATGCACTACAATATGCACTACACTAATATTGTTTAAAATAATATCGATTTGATAGAAGCAATTATAATTTTGGATCTATTTCATCTGTAATTCTGATGGAATATGGCACGTCATGTATCGTTGTATTACTATGAAAATAACCACGTCGTTGAATGACATCTTTAACTAAATTCTGCTTGTACGTCATCCATCTAAAATGAAAGCCAGTAGAGGGAATAGTACAAGAATTTCTATAAATCATCAAGTCAATCGATACGTGGAAAAAATCTGAGAATGTAACTGAAATTATGTTTGATATAATTTATCGTACTTTCGATTTAAGAGAAACTCATTGAATAACTGTTTCTTAGTTGGGTATTTTGAGTCCATAAACAGTTTCACACGCCCCCAGATATTGGCACGATTGTGCTCGAACAACCAATAACGCGGGATGAGAAAACATCGTACTGGTGTAATCGCTACAATTCTTCGATGAAGCATTTTCTCGCCTACGTAATTAAATATTGACTTAATACATCTCACAATGCATTATATAGGTAGGAAAGTAATACAAAAGTTGTGACTAATTACGTGTTTCTCACCTAAACCGAAACATGCACCCCGGGAGAAGATGCATATTTGCATGAATATGGTACGAACATCATTCGGATAATGTACGTGAGATGTAACAGACGGTTCTCGCATTAATATCGCCGCAATATCGGTAATTTTGTGCCACCCTTTAACCTTAATTTTGCAATATTTATTAACACACGCAAATCTACCACGTGTCCAAAATTATACTAACAAATAAAATCAACGTTATCTATACGCATAACCGTTATTCCGCTTCAATAAGTTTTACAGGCAAGCAAACCTCAATAATTTACTTACAAGTGGCTAGCTATTTTAGAGCGTAATAAATTTTCGCGACAACGTACGTCGACCCAAGTAATACTACTGACAATGAGAATAGAATAGTAAAAAGAAGATTGACTGTGAATACTCACAACGTCCAAAAGTGTGGCGGTAACGATGCTTGATCGATCGACTTCGTCTTGCGTTTCAACGGGTCTCTGTAATAATAAATGAAATTGATAAACACACACATTCTCTTTGTTATAAATTTTTATAATCAGCACACAGTGTGAGATATCAAAATGTTTGCAACAACGATTTAAAAAGTTGTCCTGATTATGTACAATCATTATAATTAGCAATAATTCAATTCAAACAAGTTACTGTTACATGTGATAAACAAAACTTTTTGTGCATTTTTGTGCGAGAAGTGCAAACTATGTTGGTCGTATTAAAATTATATTAACGCAGAACGCATGAGCCCGATGCGTGTACGCGAATGCCGTTGCGTGATTGGTGTATCTATCGAAAATTAGTGCAAACGCAAAGCATTACGTGGTGTCGTAATAGATGTAAAGAAATAGCATTTTTTAAGGTTTTATCAAGACAAAAAAAAACAGTATATATATATATAAGAGAATAAAGTTTTCTTTTCTTAATTCGTACTGGAATGGATTTGTCAAGTGGATTCGATTCAAGCTCGACAGATTCCGCAATCTGTCTCGACACTCTTCGTGATTGTTTTTGTGGACCAAAATTTTCGGAATCATATAATTCGTATTGTGTTCCATGATAAGAAGAACGTTCGCGAACGAGCATATGCTCAATAAGGCGACATTTCCCACTCAAAATAAAATGCACGTAGTTCACCATGCCTCTTCCATCGCCTAATAAAACCTTTCAAATTACGTCGTTAGTATTTTCTGTATACTTTTTTATCAGACTTGTGTCTTACTTCTGAGAATTTCTGTGAGAATGTTGAACAATATTGAAATCTTTAAAAGATGATTATTGCACCGCCAGGTCATTTACCTCATTAGGTTTAAAGTCCTTCAGTTTACTCAGAATACAACACTCTCGTACCGTCTCTTCATCCCACAACTTGAAATAATTAAAATGAACTAACGCATCGCGGAGAACGTCCCACTTCTTCGTCAAACTATCACGCAATATGCTATCGAAATCGTCCCGAGTAATTAGAAGCAAGTCGATCGATGCTAAATGGTATTCGTAAATGAGAAATGGTATAAATTTTGATGAAAGATATATATATATATATATATTGTGTTGTCATAATTCATTTCTACCAACTTTTTGTGATTATCGTTGATGTTCTCGACACTGTGTGCAATAATGCAACTTCGCCAAACATGTCACCTGCATGCATGATTCCCATATCTACAACTTCCTCATTACCTATAACGGAAAATATACCTTACGTAACTATATAAGCTACATGATTTTTCTTTGGAAATGATCCTCGTTCACGGACATATAAATTACCTTGAAAGATTAAGGTTGTAAAAAAAAAAAATAATGATGTAAATTAACAATAAGAAAAGATTAACGTGGTATTCATCAGACGTTATAAACTAAATGGAAAATGTTGATACATCTCGTATCTCTGTTTCATGTACAAAATTAAACAGCGAATGTTTTCCATATGTAATATCTAATACAAAAATTCGCTTCCCACGTCCCAAGAGATTTCCAATAGGATCTTTTTGTGCCCAAGATTGCATGAAACTTTGTGCTAGTATTCTTCCTCACCTGTTAATTCATTGATCGCTACTTTTGACAGTGTGACTTCACCATTTATAATAAAATAAAGATTTTCCGCTCTACGACTCTGACGAACGATTATTCGATCAGCCGGTAAATATTGATAAATACACACAGTTGCCAGCTTTTCTTTCAAGTCCTCCGGATGCTTTGCAAATGCGTGAAATTTTGTTATAAGATCATATATGTACACTTTGTCAGCAGAAGATCTTTCAGATGGTCTCACTAACAATATCGATCGATCCTTAAATCAAGCACAGTACGTCTTTTACGCATTACAATACTATAAATCTTTTTATTTCCATTTATATACTTTCTTCTATATCTACTTTTAGCGCAGGTTAGGTTCTGAGCACTTGGTCGAATTTACGAATACCTTTAATGTGAGCAACTTTTTTTCTATTTTGTGCCTCTGCTGAGCCATTTTAATATTAATCGTCACATCGTCGCTAATTTCCTCGATTATTGGTTCCTCTGTTATCCAATTCATATACTCGAAAACGCGCCGCACAGCCGACCGAAACAAATAACGACCTTTTAATCTATCAGGCTAAATAAAAATAATTATGTATAATCTTTGTCTCTTGTTCTCTCTGTCTCCATTTTTTGATTTTAATAATTTTAAAAATTAATTTATAATATATAATGATAAATAATTCTAAATCTCTTAAATAAGGTTATTTTTCTATATATTATATATTATAACGTTATATGAGATCGTTCTTCGAAACGTCACACATCCCAATGATTATTTTTTCTTCTTACCCTAATTAGAGTCTTCCTAGGCAATAATTTATATGCGAGCGACTGACGCAAAGAACTTCTTCTTGCCTTGTACAAAGACATATCTCAGGATAGAAAAATAAGACGCAAACTGACGTTGGGTGAGTGAATTGTTTGATCGATCGCTAAAATTAAGAGCTCTACGCTCCACGCTCCACTGCTCCTGACTGCTCCAACGCCTCCAACCTATAAAATTCAAAAAACGTCGCCGCCGGCCGCTCGGTGGCGTTCGTAAGCAATCTCATTTGAGAAAATGACAAAATATGGTGGAACCAATAAGGGCCCGGACACACACTTCTGCACAACGCATAATGCATAAGCATAAGAAAATTGATTGGTCCATACACATGTGCATAAGGAAATAGACCAATCAATTTTCTTATGCTTACGCGTTATGCGTTGTGCAAAAGTGTGTGTTCCCCGCTTAAGATTTTCCCATGTCTCTCTAAAACCGTCTTCGACCTATGAATACCGCGGCCTAGAAAAAGGCGCGCGTAAAGCGGGGAGCACACACTTCTGCACAACGCATACGGCGTAAGCATAAAAAAATTGCGTGGTCTATTTCCTTATGCACATGTGTATGGACCACGCAAGTTTCTTATGCTTATGCATTATGCGTTGTGCAGAAGTGTGTGTCCGGGCCCTTAAATTCCGTCGAGATTTCGTGAGTTTTCGAACGCTGTGACATGACAAGATTCTTAACCTTAACCACCTTAACCTTAACCTGATTCTTAATTCTTGCAGTTTCTGTGGATTTCAGACGCATCGTTGTTTTCGGATCGTTTTCTTGGTGCGATTTCTATTGTGACTTCAAAACGATAAAATGGTAATAATCGACAGTGAGCGGCGTGTGTTGCAGGCAGTTTAATTTTTCAGTTTTAAGATTATTTCATACGATTCATCATACGGACAGGTTATGTTAATAATGACAATTGATTTTGGTTGTTTATTCTACTGTGGACTTTCATGTATCGTAAATCGTTAATATCACGTACACGTAATATTGACAATTAAAAAGTACAAAAACGTATTTGTACCTTGGTTTATAAGAATAGTTTACTGTGCAGTTTTCAAGCCACGTCTTATCTACTACTGTTTTGTGCGAAACAGTATAAGAAACTGGACTCAACGCAAAAGATTGCAATAATCTATTGTAATACGTGTTATAATTTTAGAGCTTCGGTTTGCCGTCAATTATACCCAAGCCTGCCGTACCCGAGCAATTCAACGTTAAAAGTGGAACCAACTATGACCTACCCAATCCTATGGTGTCAGGGTATAAAACGTTAATTAAATTTATTGGAAAAACCCAAGTTATAGAAATTAACTAACGCTTTACCATCTTTCAGATACGGTAAATGTATCTGACGTATATAGATACGTTTACTGTCTAAATTCACATTGAGGATTTCATTACGGTAATCATACATAACGTCAATGGTAATCGTAAACCTTATTCTCTCAAAAATAACGTTGGACATTATCTGAATAGCGTTACAGTGAACAATGTATATGGACAGTTTTGCCTTTCAACCGATAATGTAAATTTAGATGGTGAACGTATCTATATAATTTAGATACATTTACCATATCCGAAAGACGGTATTGCCGTTGCAAAAACTTCTTTTATATATATATATATATATATAAATGTTTGATATAAAATAGTACAGTTCTTTTAAGGCAGTTTTTAGCGTTAATCTTGTTTGTTTAGTCTGTCAGCAGTCAGACAGAGCATTGGTTATGCACATCCCTTGGAAGCTTCAGAGAGAAATGTAAGATTCATTGTGTATTCTATTAATATGGACAATTTTAAAACAGCAACGTGTAATTGCATTTATGTTTTAGTATCAAAAGAATCAAGATCGCATGAATATGATATTGCTCAGGAATACGCAAGGACTACACGCACCGTTGCGCATAGCGATGGAATTAAAAGCTACTGAGAAGATTGGAAGACTTCCATTTTTACCATCGTCTAATGTGATGCGAGATATTTTGCTTGGACAGGATCAAGATATAGGGTATTTATAGCCTATATCTTATTGATCATTCGTGCAGATCAATCTGTATCCGACGATTTTTATTTGTCTATATATTATTGTTTATAGATTTGAAGATATCTTTAATACGCCCGAATTCAGGGAACAAATGGGACAGCCACATGCAGTCGTAGAAAATCACCTCGGAGTATTGTAAAGTTGAAGGTTGCAAAAATTTGGTCGTGATAAAAAATGAAAACTTTATATGGACTTAATAATAACTATTACTAAATTAATTCTGTATAATTCTTATAAGTTAAATGTATTACACTTTTTCTTTCTGGTGGTATTTTAAAAATAAATGTCGATAGTGAAAAAATGACACATTTAACATTCATATACCCGATAAAGTTAATATTGATATATTTAGTTGACACAAGAGCATTAATTTTCTTCGCAAACTCAAGTACGTTATTAGGTTAATTCAAATCATTTAGCTTTATTATTGTTATTCGAAAACTGGGGTCGATAGTGTATCTTGAAATGAGGTGAAAATTACAAAAGTGAGGAAATTCACTAGCGTATCTACCATTTCAATTGTCGAAATCTAATAAAATCTGTTCACTTTTGTAATTTTCACCTCGTTTCTCTCAAGATACATAATCGCTGTATATATGTACAGTCGAGCATTGTTATAAACAAGTACTTACTGGGGACTGGAGACTGGGGCTCGATTCTTCATTAACAATGAAGCATGTTTTCTCTAAAAAGCTGTATTGCGAATAACTACATAGTATTATTTCCTAATTTGAATTCATATGAGAAAATTGTACAAAATATTAAAATTTATTTGATAATAAGCGATTACATAAAGAGATGGATTTGGTCTATTAAAATTGTGTTGATGTGCAAATCTTAATAACTTTAGGCTGCTGGCTGCGTTCCAGAACCATAAGAGTGTGGTTTTGTAACGCTGAACGCTGAACGCAGCACGCAGCCTTGAAACGTGATATCAAGCTAATCAAGCGGATCTACCGCGACCACTCGCTAACCTAACCTAACCGGTGTTAATACTGTTAATGGTTAAATATGTGCACGACTGTAAAAATTTTGGACGGCGGCTTTTCCGGGCAGCTGTCGCGACACGTGGGTGCCAAGATCGACGGAGACCCGCTGTGGACGGCGCGATTCCTCGCAACCAATCCCACTGCCGTGTACGCCACGCACTTGGACTTTTTGCGCGCCGGCGCCGACATTATCGAGACTAATACCTACCAAGCGTCTGTGCCTGGCTTGACAAAGTATCTGAACATAAGCGAATGCAAGAGTCTGGATTTGTTTGCCACGGCAGTGCACTTGGCTAAGAAAGCTGTGGACGATTACGCCGAAAAAGAGAAACTCAGTGTCGACGGCAGACCCAAGGTTGCTGGCGCCTGTGGTCCTTATGGCGCTTATTTGCACAATGCGTCTGAATATACCGGCTCCTATGGAAAAACCGTGTCCCGACGAGAACTGATCGACTGGCACAGACCACGCGTTAAGGCGCTCGTGGACGCTGGTGTTGATCTGTTGGCTCTGGAAACTATACCCTGCATCGAGGAAGCGGAAGCCTTACTGGAGTTGATGAAAGAGTACCCACACGCTCGTGCATGGCTTTCATTTTCGTGCCGAGATGATCAGTTCATATCGGACGGCAGTCTATTCCAGGAAGTAGCGCTGCGTTGTTATCGCACTTTGCCGTCGCAAATCGTCGCGGTTGGCGTGAACTGCATCGATCCGAGGCACGTGACTCCCTTACTACGAGGTATCAACACTATCAACGCGAGCGCATCGTCAAGGCAGGCGCATCATCAAATTCCCTTGGTGGTGTATCCCAACAGAGGTGGCAGTTTATCCGCGACCAACGAATGGACCGCGGTCCCAGATGATCATTCCCTGAATCTGCCTATATCGGAATGGTTGGATATCGGGGTTTCTTACATCGGCGGTTGCTGCAAGGTCTTTGCCGAAGACATTAAGACGATACGATCGGAAGTGAATCGATATCGAGCAATGAAAGCACGCCAGCACGGAGTAATCGCCTGAATGCAGGCATAGAGTCTCTTCGTGGTCTCTGCCCCTCATGCCGATGCCAATAATCTCCGAATGCCCATCAAGATGCAGTTTTTATAGATATCGATACATAAACTGGTTAAAAACAAAGATTATAACTTTTTTATTTTATCGCGTACTACTAAAGATGGGTGCATTCATTACAAAATGATTTGCAGAGACAGAGTTTGAAAATTGCAGTTAATGCAACATTTATTGTTGGAGTTATGCGGCGGAAACCTTGATCTCGGTGCACATGTAAATGTTTTAAAAACCAAGCATATATTTTTTTTATAAACAGATATGCCATTTTATTAAATACATTTTAAATTTCTTTAATTTTTAAATTTATTTCCTAAATAAATTATTATACTGACTCAATAATAAAATGTTTAATCGCTAGAGAATCAACGGTGTCGTTTATTATTCCAGAGATTTATCAATATATATCAAGGATTCGCCTACTAGATAGGTTTTACCTGCTACGCTGACTTGGACGCTTTCTGTTTCTGTATCTACGTTAAATACAGAATCCCGTGGAAGTTTGGTTTTTCCTTTTAAAATGTCTCCTGCTACCGGCCTGATTCTGGGTCCCAAATTTGGATCGTTGAACCGATACAAGACGATCGAAGCGGGATCTGAACAAGGAAAATATACAATAAGAAAATCATTAATGCCAACTTGATTGTTGTTTGTGTACGTGAGAACGTCTATAAGAAATACATAAACATCATATAAGAAATTTACATTTCCTCGTTTACCTTTTATATGCTTGTTTTGTTTTGCAATATAGGACACAATATCTGCAGCCGTTACAGTCGAAATTTCCATGGACAGTTCAAGTAAATTGCTACAACTTTGAGGATTAATAATACATATTGAAACTATGGGCTTTGCAAAAAAGTTCATGTACGGTGCACCTGGACAACATTCTTCTCTCGTCTTTTCTGGAGCTTCATCCGTATATTTAATGACAATATCGTGAAGCTGGATAAATAAATAAACATACAGTATAATGCGTTAAAATATATAATATATATAAAACGAAAATTATATACGGTATTTACTTACGCCTAATGTATTTTTGAGATACTCCTTGTTTGTTTCAAGTACATTGAATTCGTTAAAATCAAGGGTCAAATTCAGTGCACTGAGACCAACGGTTTCCATCTTCGCCTTGACAAGCTGCACGAACGGCATTACCCTTTTCATATATTTTTTCAGCTCAGCTTTGCCAGCAAACGCTGCGGAAAGCGCTTTATTATCTGGTAATTTATTCTCATTTTTCTGTAATGTAGATTTATTGTTACACAAAAAAAATTAATCATCGCATACTCGGTTGTCGCTACAACTTACAGAGTACATTTCCCTCATCGTTGTAAGGATGATACTTTGCCAAGGAGGCCAAGTCTTTGCTACCCAGATAATTCCTTGCGTAGGTTTCTCCATGTCGGTGAAATCATTCTTTGCTTTAGACTTTTTTGGCATCATGTAATTTTTTAGAAGAATTCTGAATGTATGAGCAGCATCCATTAGATATTCAGACGATTTTATTAAAATTTCGTTTATTTCTCCTACCACAGGCCATTTTGCATTTAATATACTGCCATCCTAATAAACCACATTAGTTAATTAACATTTTCTATTTATAGAAAGATTTATAGAAAATAATATCCATAAATATTTGCTTCATTGCCAAAACTTACTTTCTTAAGCAAGTCTCCCCATATATATTCGCAAACATGTGGACAAATGGGAGACAGAAGAATTATTTGAATCTCGATATACTTTTTAATTAGATCCAGATTAACCATTGGACTTGTTTGTAAATATTTATCTCTAGCTGTTTGAAATTCGTAAAATCCTGTCCTTAATGCTTCTTTATAGAGCATTTTCGAATAGTTTTCACCAGTCTCTCGTATTTTCAAATTAATTTCGCTACATCAAGTAAATGTATCATTTCAGTTCTGTAATAATGGTTTAAAAAAATAATAATAATAAAAAGGAAAAATTGAAATACCTTTCAAATACTTTATCATGAAAATCTTGCACGCCAGTGTGGCAGGAGTGTTGATTCATATTCAATATATCTTTGACCCATTCTATAAAATTATACAGTCTAAGAATTCCTGCATCGGCTGTACTTTCAATGAAATTAGCATCCTCTATCGAATCACCAGAATCAGCTAAACAGAGACGCATTCCATCAGCTGAGAATTTTTCTACAGCCTCGACAAGTGTTAAAAAGTTGCCCTCTGACTTGGACATCTGTGTGTTGAAACAATAAAAAAATTTCAATTAACAAGACGACAATCACTCGTTACAAGCAAAGCTTAATCAGATTCAAAGGCCAACGTCGAGCATATTTGGGTGTTGGTTATTTTATTCAAGCGAGATTAATTATTATACGTATTAAAATCCGTATGTTTCGACTTTTCAACATCAGTCATCAGTCAGCGGTGACGTATTTGAAACATTCAACTTGAATCAAATTTAAAAGCCAAGTCATGATCAAGTCGTGTATATAAAGAAAATGAACGAGATAAAATAATAAATTGTCAAAATCAATGGCAATATCGGACTCATCGGTCAGCACTGTCAGCAGTATAAAATATTAAGAAATAGCATTTTTTCCCCTGCACATACCAAGTCATAAAATAAAATTGTGCTAATTTTTTAACGGTTGTCGGCGCGAAACTTCGAGTCCCACAAATTCATGATGTCAAGGTGATCAAAGTCCGCGTTAATAAAGGTGTCACAATATTGAAATTAAAATTTGATTTGATACAAATTTTGAATAATTTTATATTACCTTTGCTGAATTCAGAAGCAGATGACCATTTGCCCTTATTCCTCGTGGCCATAGCTCAGGCTGATTTGGCCATATTGCTGTGTGATTGTAGAGAAAATATGTAAGATGATTTTGTATTAGATCTTTTCCTGACACCCTCAAATCTACGGGATACCAATACTGAAATTCGTGCCTCATACGATCTACAAATACTTTGTCTATATTTGTCTTGGGCCATTTAGCGTCTTTAAAGAAGATATAATCCCATACTTCTAATGTCATATCTGAAGCTCTAACGGTTAGTGAAATATTAATAATCACAGATAAACAATACACGTATGTAACATCAACTTTAATCTTGATTACTTTAATCCAAACTCATTAGGTCCGTCTGCTTTAAAAGTTCCTCCTTGTAACAAATGCGCTATTGTATAATAAGCCACGTAAATAGTAGAATCTGACAGAGATTCTATCAACCAACTTTCATCCCATGGTAATTTTGTGCCTAAAAATACGAGAATAAAAAAAAAACGCTTATAAGCATAAATAATTCTATACTTGATATGAAACAACTTGATTACCGAGTCCATATGTTCTGGAGCATGCGTGTTCGTGTAACCAATCGAAGCAAGCAAGGAAATTTTTTCTAACTTCATCGTGAAAGGTATCGAGATTCTTTAAAGCCTCAAGCGTTTCTTTCTTCCAGTTTTCTTCACCATAATCCAAATACCATTGATTACATAAAGCCACTACGCATTCATCATTTGATCTTGAAATAATAGTTTTTTCTGGTTCATAATAAATCACTGCTTCGCCACTGTTAACCATTTCTTTCTGAACCAGTTTCTTAATATCTTGTATCTTTTTGCCTTTATGTGGACCTACTAATAGTACGCCATCGTAAAATCCTTTCAAGTATGCTATCTCCTTTGCTTCTGCGAGTTTAACTTTGTCATTTTGGGACTGAATTTTTAACTGCTCATATAATGTTACTGCTAATAAATTGCCAAATTCTGGAACTTGGATGATTGGAATCTAGTATAATATTAAGTATAATATGTGAAAGATTTCATGATTCTTGCCGATCGCGTTCATCACAGTTAAGTACGTCACATTATATTATACATATACATATGTATATAATCTACTTACTGGATTATATGGCAACACCATCTCGTCGGTAATTCCGTATTTTTCTCTAAGCGGCTGTTTCTTTTTTAGATCCACTAATGCAGCATAATCGTCAGGAGAATCACTAGGGACGGAAGTTACGATGCCAGTACCTTTGTCTTCTTTTATCGTTAACATAGGTAACGTATAAATCACCTTGTTAAATGTGAGGGGAGCTTCCAATTCCAGTCCTAATAAATCCTACAAACATTTTTTTATAAGAGAAAAATTTCGAAAAAATAACCAAAGTTTATTGAACAAATGAATAGTACTTTGCCCATGAACTTTCCAACAACATCTATCTTTCCCTCTTCTTTAAAGAAACCTTGATAGGACATATTCCTCGCCGCACGTTCTGTAGAAATATATACGTCCCCGCATGTTAAATTATACGCTATGTAGCTAATGTCTGGATGAACCCAACAGTTTGTTTGACCATACATTGTCTCCGGTTTTAAAGTTGCAGCTACGAGATAAACTGATCTATCGTCAAAACTCCTACAAAATAGTATATACTGCTTATTTTACGAATTAAAAATCTAACAATAAGTGAGTTTCAATAAAATAATATAATGTAAAAGCATTACATGATTTTCTGAGGACGTAGAACTTTCATTTTGATCAATGTATATTCCTGTGGTCCAACACCTTCACCAGAGGATCTATCATGATCCATACAAGGTTGGCCATCTTTTGGCGAATAAATAGTGTATCTCTTTCCGTACTTGATTTTGTTTCTAGATTTCAAATGATGAAACTGCCAGCGTATAAAAGAATCATAAAATGAGTTTGCATCTGTCGTAATAAACGTTCTTCGCCAATCCACCTAGAATATTTAAAATCAGATATATGAAACTTGAAAAATTATGCAACTATAATTACTATTTTTTTAGCTTACATGAAGACCGATAGATTTTAAGTCTTGCACAGCAAGTGGTGGAAAATATTCCAACCAATATGCAGCGTCGGCAAACTTCTTGATTTCCTCATTTTGTAAGCCAAGGGTTTGCATAATTTGCCACTGATATTTAGCCGAACCAGCTTTGGCAACCGCCTTACTCTGAAATTAACATCAATCAATTTCGATATTAAAAATATTTGTTGTGACATGCAAGTTGGAAATGGAATTTATAGAAATTGATAGAATTTTACCTTTTTCCCCTTGCTCTTGTCCTTTGGGCCTTCCGTCTCTTTTTCCACCATTTCACGTTCTTCAGGAAACTTGGGTGGATAACCATATATTTCCATTTCTCTCGTCAATTTATCAGCACATGCTTTAATAGGCATACCCGTGCAATGAAAGCCAAAGGGAAAAAGCACTTTTTTCCCCAAGAGACGATTGTATCGAGTAGCAAACTGACGTATAAATATACACATTTATTAATATATCCATATGTAAAAGACAAATGAGATCAACAGATATAAAAGAATAATATCAAGAAGATATTAAAATGATGTTATATAAGAATATAAAATTGTAAAAACTTCAGATATATACCTCAGACTTTGATAATGAGAAAGTATGACCGAGATGGAGACGTCCATTCATATAAGGATATGGAAAAGTGGCAAAAAATTTTTCACCTGGTTTCTTATTTAGGGTAGATGCATTCACTTCGTATACCTTCGCAACTTCCCATTTCACTTGCATATTTCTCTCAATTTCCTGAAGGTATTTAACCTTAAAAGTTCCTTTCCTTTCCGTTGCCTATTACACAAGATTACTTTTTTTAGCACGTGATGCAAAGGAATATATATCATTATAATAAATCGAATATATTAAACGGCCAGATAACATAATTATTTCCACTGCATTTATCACAATTGAAAATTATGGATTGTGAAACCCAGTAGGTAGGTTAAGATGCACAAAGGTGCTTTATGCCTATGTATATATATATATATATATGTGTAAAACGCAAGCAAAAGCAGCAAAATTCATTGTCCGATAATCATATGTACTTACCATTTTAATTACGTTTATTGCAAATAGCAATAACTATAAATATTGCGCGATGCAAAATTGCGCGCAAGGCACGTGGAACGTGAAAGTGAAACCGGTGGAGTTCTGCCCCTTCCCTTGTTCCGCCTGCGATCACGACCACATGTATGTATGTATGTATGTATGTATGTAGAATAATGTATGCATGTCGTATGATGACGAAACATGTAGTACAGTATTGCAGTTCATTACACTATTACAGTAAGCTATTACATAAGCATGTTGCTAAAAAGTGAATTGTACATACATACATACAATTCCTGAAGAGAAGTCATTTATCGAACTAATTCACAAAATTTTTTATTTACAAATTTGAAATTAATTAATATAGTGAGGAGATATATAATAACATAAAACTTGATAATTTTCAAGTTTTCTTTTTTCAAGTATATATATAAGCATAATAAATAAAAAGTATAGAAATAACGCCTAAAAGAAAAATCTATATCGTCTTACATTTTATAACCCTTTTTTTATTAACGTAGATTTTAATACTATAAAAATTAATTTTATTTATTCTTTTTTTCATTTCATAATTGAAAGTACACATATGGTATGTTTATTTTTATTCTTTTACATTTGTGCAACAGGTTTTAAACCCAATAAACTAAAGCATTTCTCTAGAACAAGCGCAGTAGCTTCCGCGAGCAAGAGACGCCCTATATTTACTTTTACAATTTCACC
Source organism: Temnothorax curvispinosus (assembly GCF_003070985.1). Classification (NCBI taxonomy): domain Eukaryota; kingdom Metazoa; phylum Arthropoda; class Insecta; order Hymenoptera; family Formicidae; genus Temnothorax; species Temnothorax curvispinosus. The sequence continues at coordinate 30,450 of NW_020220247.1, read as the reverse complement.
AGATTGATTCTTTTCCACGCAGTAGCATTTATCATAAAATTCCATAAACGCGCATGAAATCTCGTAACAAAACTCGCACAACGGATGCAAGTATAGGTCCTCGTTAATGCCAAGAATTATGTCGGGAAATTTTAACAGTACTTTGGCCAGTTTCCATTCTTTTTCGTGCTCCAACGAGATCGGAATTTCGTGCAAGCGCTGTCGCAATTCGTCCTTTGTGATATTCGCCGTTCTGGCGATAGAACGAATTCGAGTTAAAGCATACAATAAATAAACGGCTGTGTTGCCCTTATCTTCCAGCATTTTATCAAATGAAAATACATATTCGTGATTTCTATTGTGTAGTAAATCGGCATATTTTATGCAACCATATGCTACGGATTCTTGGGCTGCTTTTAGTTGGTCTTTGGACAATACCTTGTCGCGTTCTTTCTCTTTTAGTTTCTGCAGTGCCCTTTTCAAGCCTAAACAGCAGATTTTTGGAATTAAATTTTTAGAAATGAAATAAAAGAAATAACAACACCAAAGAACCAACACGTAATCTCGCTTGACGTACCTTCGTCCAACAACTCGCTAAGCTTTACAGTGTCACCGGACCTTGTTTTAAATTTCTTCTTGTCTTCACCCAAGACAACACCGAAGCCAACATGATCCATCCTGTGAAAGCTCTTCAAGATACCTGCTCTTTTGGCACAACTTTCCAACATTTGAAAATGCAAAGACTGACCAGCATCTGTCACATATATCAACTGTAAAATTATGGAGATTTTATTACAAGGTAATAATTTATTGAGATAAAATAGGAATATGACGCTTATATAGTGTGCAACATGATACTTGCCCAATCTGCCCTTTCCTGTTCGACACGATGCTTAATAGCAGCCATGTCGGACGTATCATATGTAAAACCACCGTCAGATTTTACTATAGTTAAAGGTATTCCACTACCATGTTTCTCTCCCCACATTACCTTCCGTCCATTATCTTCTTCGAGCATATTTTTCAATTCTAACTCTGCAACTATCGACTCCATATGCCTCTGATAAAATGATTCGCCTCTTTCTATTAATTTGATATCCAGTCGAGCATACACTTTTTCGAATTCTGTATCAAACATAAGAACAAAATTATTCAAGTACTTTGTTTCTTCCAAAATGAATACATATATAAACACAGCTGTGTTTGCCGCATTTACCTTGCCTAGATACATCACATATCATTTTCCATGCTTTTGTTATATCAGGCTCGAAAGCCTGCAATTTGACGACACACTCGTATGCACGTTTTTTGAATTCCTTATCTTCGTCAAATCTAGTCTTGGATTCTTTATAGAAGGTCTGTATGTATACATAAATATATAAATAATTGGTATATTTATTTAGAAAATGCTCGTCACACGTGTCATTAAATGTCACAGAACATGATTATAGAATATGATTAGTCACCTGAAGATCCTGGATTGGAGGAGCATGGGTTAAATAGTTGGGAAACTTGTCTCGAAGATGCGCTATCAACATACCAAACTGTGTACCCCAGTCGCCTACATGATTGAGCCTCAACACATCATGTCCCAAGTATTCCAACAGTCTTGCGATACTGTCTCCGATTATCGTGGATCTCAAGTGTCCCACGTGCATTTCCTTAGCAATGTTAGGACTAGAAAAATCTACAATTACCCTTTTCTTCTTAACATATGGAGGGAGAACTTGGCCAGCCCATAACCAACTGCGCAAAACGGATTGTCCAAATTCACGTTTTAGATATACATTTATGAATCCTGCACCAGCTATTTCATATTTCTCGACAACAGAAAATACTTTTAGCTTGGACATAATTTCTTTAGCAACGTCACGTGGAGTTTGTTTGGTACCTGTAATAATAATAATAATAATAATAATAAAAAATAAATAAAAGTAATTTAAACATGTATAATGTAATTATTTTATAATTATTTTATAATTTTTCAAGTATTTATAATTCAGTACACTGTTGATAGATACAGGGTGTTAAAAAATTAAACTGACAAACTTTGATGGAAAAAAGAAGACTTAAAAATAAACATTTGTTAGTGCTATTTCTCTCTCCGACGTTTAAGTTTTAATACTACTACACTATATGAAATAGGAGTTTAACTTGGACTATAAACAAACATATACAAGTGGAAAAATCAACGTGTATTTTAATCTTGAACAAAAGATGTAACAAGTATAATATATAAAAGTGAGATTCACTCTTTTTACAATAAATGCTCAAAACGTCCTCCATTAACTTCAATACAAAGACGACATTTACAGACATTGAAAATCTCATACGCTCAAAGAGTGCAAAGATGTTTTAAATCTGCCAAGTTTTCATACATATCCCAAACATGAGAGTTGTGAGAGTCAAGTCTTGGCTAGATTTTTTTTCTTATGAAAACACATCAAAACTCTTATTTATTACGAGACTCCCATTGAAATGAGAGCAGACGTGGGCTGGATAACTGCTGCGGCAGATCAGATTCAAAACAGAGATTCCCCTCTTCGAACGTGTGAGAGACAATCAATGCTTCGACGATATCATCTATGTATTGAAATTAATGGAAGAATTTTTGAGCATTTATTGTAAAAAGAGTGAATCTCACTTTTATATACTTGTTACATCTTTTGTTCAAGATTAAAATACACGTTGATTTTTTCACTTGTATATGTTTGTTTATAGTCCAAGTTAAACTCCTCTATTTCATACCACGTAGTATTAAAACTAAACGTCGGAGAAAAAAATATTTTCAAGTTTTTTTTTCCTTCAAAGTTGGTTGGTTTAATTTTTCAACACGCTGTATATACACACACTCAAGTGCCAAAAAAAAACTGAGACAGTTGCTCCCATTCCCCCAATGCATGTCACCATACTTGTGCATTTAATAGTATCTTGGTATCTTTTACAATAAAAGTACTTGTATAGGTAAATGTCTTTACAATTGTCACATGTTGCTAATCAGATAAAAAGGAGAATCTATGCCGTGCTAGATAGGTTTCCAAATTTTTCTGGCACTAGAGTATATATGGATAGTTTTAACGAATAAAATACTGAAAAAATATTTTTAGGTAACCAACTTTTACCAAAACTACTCAGTTGTTGTGCCAAAGGCATAGCACTGTTACACTGATAATCCCCAAATTTGGGATTAGAGCTAGTAGTCACTATTACTGGTGGATCCACTATGTCGGGATAAGCAGCACCAATAGCTTTATGAAAGACTGCGCAGAGATTATCTTTTATACTTGATGTATCTGCAGTTCCAAATAGCTCCATTCTATCGTCTAGTTTGTTCCTTTGCATTTCCACAGTCTACAAAAAATTATTAGGAAAAATAAACATACGCTAAATGAAAAAAAAAACCTTTTATTAAAAACTCTCTTGCAATAATAACGTTAAGGTTCTACGCTGTTAAAAGTCTATACCCTTTTGAGTATTGTTATCCTGTGCGTCAACTTGGCGTTCTCCTGCTGCAACTTTTCGAACTCCTCCTTAGTTATATCGCTCGGAACGTCAGTCGCGATGCTCCGTTGCAGCGACTCGAGTTGCAGCTTTAAACCGAGTATTTCTCTCTCCTGCAATATTGGATTTGAATGGCATGTGAGTCATATAACCTAACCTCGTAACTATCCGGATTATCGAATCATCACAGATTGACACAGATTTCTAACACAGCGCGGCACAGATATGAAGAATCACGCGCTAAAGAAGTTTACCGCTATAGCCGCACGTTCGTTAAACAAATCCATATCCTTTTTCGACATCATTCCAATGTTTCTTCACCTTTCAAGAGGCCCCGTCGACAACGTGGTCAGTCAGGGTCAGTTCGTCAGTTTGAAAGAGACAACACCATACAGGCATACATCAATGAGATAGAGATAGGCAACTCGTATCTCGTATCATCACCTGAAAAGCATGAAGTATGATTATTTGTTAAAAATGTAACTTTACATGATAGATTTTTACGATATTAATAAAACTCTTTTATATATATATATTGCATACTGTGCGTACAATATTAAAATTTACGTGCGTATTTTCGATTAATCAACGCTTTTATTAAAACCATCCATTTGACCCGCGTAGTGTCACATGGTACTATTGGTACTACGGGAGTACTACGGACCGCGACCGAAGCACGGGATCATGGGACTGATTTCGGGACGATTGGCGTCTGCAGGCGTCACAACTTATTTATTAATTGGTATACATATGTATTGTATAAGAGTAAAGAGTAACCTTTATTAATTTTGCATTATTTACTGCGATATCTATCACGATATATCGTACACGTATAGCTTTATTATCGATTCAGCGCTCGGGTATTAATAATTTGTGAAAAAACGTTTTTCACGAATACTTGTTTGGTCGAAGGCGCGTCGCGCGTCGTGCGGGCAAGTGACAATCGTATTTTCCAATGTCACGAATAATATCGCGGATATCTGTCAAAAATTAATATGAATGCAAAATAACGATCGTAATCATAAGCGAGCGTATAGTATTTGATATTCGTGGAAAATTCGTGATCGCGAAGTTGAGAGCGAGACGCGTAGCAACACTTGGCTTTGGCAGTTGGCGCGACAAGTTTCCCGCGCGGGGGATGACGCGTCTCCGCCATATTGATGACGTTCTTCTTCATTTCCAGATTCCAGATCGCGGCGCGGCGGACGGCGGACGGCGGACGGCGGACGGACGGCGCGGAACGAGTGCGGAGTGGCGTCGCGAGAGTTTTGTTTAATTGGTAAGTGTAACCTTTATTAATCTTGCCTGAATTATTTAACGCAGCACCTATCGCGTTATAGTATCGATTCAGCGCTTGGGTGTAGTTATTTCTCAAAATCAAGTATTTCGCGGTACTTGTTCGGTCGCAGCTAGGCGCGTCGCACGGACACGCGCGGACGATCGTATTTTATTCCATCTATCGCGAATATCGCGGATATTTACTATACAAATATTAATATATGCCTATTCGCTATAAGAAGAATGTAAAGTGGCAATCATACTGAAAGGCGAGCATGCAATATATTTGCTACTCAAAGCACAGAAATTGTATAATCGCGAAGTTAAGAACGAGATGCGTATAAGTAACGCCGCGCCGCGCCGCGGCGAGATTTTCGGTGCGAAAAGTTAATCGCGCGCGGGAGACGAAGCGCCTCCGCCATGTTACGTACGCTCCCCTTCATTTCTAGATCGCGACGGGCACGAGACGGATCGGCTAGGGCTGCGGAACGAGTGGCGTCGTGAGAGTTGTTTAATAGTTTAATTGGTAAGTATAACCTTTATTAATCTATGCATGCATTATTTACTGTAGTATTTATCGAGTAGTATACATTCAGCGCTCGGGTGTAGATATTTCTAAAAAAAAAAAAAACGTATTTTGCGATACTTGTTCGGCCGAAGGTGCGTTAATTGCGCGGACAATCGCGAAAGTGACGCCGCGGCATTTTCGGTGCGAGAAGTTGATCGCGCGAAAGTGCCTTATTCGTCTTATTACATATGTTAATTACGCTCCCTTTTCATTTCCAGATCGCGACGGGCACGGAGACGGATCGGCTAGGGCTGCGGAACGAGTGGTAAGAAGGAGTTGGAAAATATTGCACTGAGAAAAACAATATTCATCTAGATTGCTATTTATTTAAAAAATATATATATATATATATATACATATATATATTAATTTAAAATTAAATTTCTTTGTTAACAGGAAACGTAATATAAACAATGATAATTATTTTTAAAAACGTTCTCTGTTCTGCAATAATTTATATATGATCTCACATTTCATTATTTTGTTTTATTTGTTATAAAATCAGTTGTTCACGTATTAGATGGATAAGCTATAGAGCATTATGTATAAAAAAATTGGCGCTGTATAAAAATTTAATATAATATTGTTATACAATACAGTATGGAGCATTCCATGCCAAATTGACCTGGGTTTTACCCTCGACCTCTCGCGGATTTGGTCGGCGATTTTTTATGTTTATGTTACAACTCTAAAATGCACTCGGATTTTTTTAATATTTTTTTTTATAAAATTGATTTATTTATATTTTACATATATAAATATGTTGCACTAATTCTTTTTGTAAAAAAGAAATCTGTAGAAAAGCTTCGTATTTTTAAAATGTCAACATTTTATTTTCAATATAACATTCTTTCTTATTCTTTTTTCATTTATTTCAGCAACTTTAATGTAACCAAGAATCAATTATTTCCATAATTCTTTTTTTATATCTAATTTTTATCTGTGATTATTTATCTTTATTAATTGTAAGATATAACTCTAGATATAAGTATTTTTTTTCTATTGTCTGAGATCTATTATCTAGGAAAGAAAAACTTTACTCTTTGACATACTTTTAAAGTTAAAAGATTCAATATTTTTATTAATTATTTTGAGCTCCGTTTTAATTTGTGAACCTTATATTTGTACGTTAATTACAAATAACCTAATTAAACCTTATATTTGTATGTTACAGAACCATCACAGCTGATAATATGTAGCTGACATTTCCACACTCCATGAGGGAGCTGACAACTCGAGAGGACAGCCTGAGAGGAGGAGGAGACCTGCCAGGAAGAGGCATCGGGCGCCAGCGGAACAACTTTGCGGTAAATATTTTTTTTATTTTGTACAAGAGTAAATTTTTTTGTTTGTTTTTAAGCCTTTTTATTTTACCATGATTTAGAAATAATAGTTAGAAAAAAAGGAGTGATTTAATTTTATAATAAATCAATTTTATAAAAATTGATTCTTGTAAATATTTAAATAAATATTTAATTTTAAATAATGAATAAAAAGTTTGATGCCATAGGAATTATGTTTTAAAACATTGAGTTTTTTAAACACACTATTTTAATATGAATTTTATATTTGTATGTTACAGAATCAACGTAGCTACGTGGCAGATATAATTCCGCTGTTGCGCATCGGTGTCGGTGAGTGATTTTATTTATTGAGGTAATGAATGATGGGAATATACGCTCTTTGCGCGCGTCATGTAACGAAAATTTCTGAATTAAATTAAAAAAACTCCATTATATATGTATAATAACTCGCTTTAGACGATCCATAACTTTTAAAGTCTAAGTCTAAACTTTTAAAGTAAACTTCAAGATAGAGTAGACAATATCCAAAAATCTATCGTGTAAACACTACAAACGAACAAAAGTTCTGGAAGAGATATGTAAATGTATTATTTTAATGTATACGATAATTCTCTATTCTACATGTAAAATGGAATACTTGATGTAGATTACATGTTATTGCAGACACGTGAGACTTTATTAGAAACAATTTAATTTTGCAAAAAAGAGCATTATTTGAAATATATATATATATATATATATATATATATATATATATACTGTGCTAAAAAAAAATTAGGGGATCACTTTTTGTCAGTAAATTTTTTCCCATTTTTAAACTGTAAATACTCAGCGAATAATTAATGTAAAAAAAGTTTAAAGAAAGGTTTTAGAGGGAAAACTCTCTACTATAAGGTACTTTTGTGCAATTTTTATTCAGGTTAATACTCAAAGGCGTGGTCAGCTTTGAATAAAGACATATTTGAGATATCCAAAATCTTGAAATTTGCAGTCTTCCACTGCCTAACAAAAAAATTGGCTAACATAATCATTATACCATCCCGGCAGCATCGTGCTAAAATCGTAAAAAGCAGGGGTTACTTTAAATTGCGATATCTCGCTAAATAATCGGCGTAGGACAAAGTTTCTTTTTTCATTTAAAAGGGCAAAGTCCGTACTTTGAAATGGTATTAATGATTATGTTTGCCAATTGTTTTGTTAGGCGGTGGAAGACTACAAATTTCAAGATTTTGGATATCTCAAATATATTCTTATTCAAAACTGACCGCATGCCTTTGAGTATGAACCTGAGTGAAAATTGAACAAAAGCATCTTATAGTAGAGTTTTTCTGTAAAACCTTTTTTAAAACTTTTTCTTACGTTAATTATTCGCTGAGTAGTTACAGTTTAAAAATGGGCAAAAATTTACTGACAAAAAGTGATTTCCTAATTTTTTTTAGCACAGTATATATAGGAGAGTAATAGTAAACGGCAAAAATGTAATAAAAACGCAGCCTCTTTTTTTATATCAATCATTTATTTTCTCCATACAAATTATAAACATGTTTTTCAAATACTGTACATATACTGAGTTCTATTATATTTTTAAACTTCTAATTTAATGATATATCATTTTATTTATTTATTTATTTTTCATTTACTCGTTAAAACAACTACTTTGATCCTCATTTCGTTTCATTTATGATAATAATATACAGGTAGATCCTTTTGTTTCTTTTTTTTCTCTCCGATCAATATTTTTTTTTACAATCATCAAGCTCAATTCTTTGATATGGCAGTTCCAGGATATGAATAAATAGAATTTTAAAGGGATGTAAATTTCTGAGAGTTTGCCGAATTAGCAGACCGATTGCATGTTGCGGTCAATACTTTCATAGAGATAAGATTCGATTTAATTGGATTGGAGATGAATATACGTTTTAAAGCATAAATAAGAATATTCTGCTTTATAAATAAGCAAAGAGTAAGTAAAATATATTGTATAATTCATGAGTAATCATATCGTTTTTTAATTTTTGTCAGTAAATATTTGGTTTATAGACGTATAGCTGTTTAGCAATATATGTATACGTACTAACTTAGATGAATAAAAATGTGGTAAATTAATAAACATTAGACGTCTATTGTTGTATCAAAGTACTGCATCCATAAGAAACTAATAGGTCTCTATGAAAATATTAAGAATTTTTTGCATACATTAATTTCGAAACGTGGAACTGGATTCATAACGAGCCGCAAGCAAAACAGTTTCTCTCTTCTTACTACTAGTAAGAAGAGAATACTACATACAAAAATGTAGCTGTTGGAACTTGAACAATTTCTCATGGTCTTCATGTAAATATATACAAAGATATTTAACAAATCTGAGTCAATCGATCGATATCGTATGTTATTGTGTACAGTGCACGAGTTCTCTTAATTTTTCTCTTTTCCTTAGTCTACTTCTGCATTTTGTATCTTATCGGGCTTCGATTTTCGATATCATCATTATAGAGTGAGAGAGTACTATTTTCCATCTTCACAGAAGACATAGATAAATATATATTTTTATAATCTTTCCTTATAAATGTAATTCGCTTACTTTAAAATCATTACGCGTAAATGTCAATAGTATTAGTGTCGGTGCTGCTTTTTCTCAATTTCATAGTCGTTCCACCTATTTTCAAATTTTCACACAAAATAAAAATCTACATGACCAAACCGAATTTCTGTGAGTATTCTTCAAAGATATTGCATAATTTTAAAAACAATAATTCATTACTAAGCAATTCGATATGTAACCACGAGACGTTGTCTTGTTCATTATAAATATGTATTAATAATTGTATGCGTATAATGAGAACATTACCTGTTATATTTATTGAAATTACTGCAAATGCAAAGTAGAAAATATTGTTTTCGACAGTTATTAACGATAGTTATAAATCAAAGTATTACAAAAAAAAAACTCATTCGTATATAGCATGGCCGTGGTTACAATTCCAGTTTGATGTGCAAATTATTTTGCTAAATCACAATTTATATACTGATAAAAGATATAAGTAATAAAAAAAAACGATATGATACGATGAATTACTAGCTAGTATCCATTTGAAAGAAATACTATTGCAAAAAAATTACTTTCGAAAGTCGTACTTACAAATGGACATATTACTGAAAAGTATTATATAGAGAGTCACTCTCTTATTATGTGTATTTTTCTTTATGTTTTTAACCCTTTTACTTATGAGAGTTACTTTCAAATAGACACTAAGCTTATATGAAAAAAAGAAAAAACGGTAACAATGAGTAAAACATATAAAAGCTGCCAGTTAAAAAACCACATTCACATATCGATTAAACATAAATTCCTTTCTACTCCAGTCAACCCATATAGTAAATTCACTTCTCACCCCCAATAAAAAGCGACATATTTCTGACTAAAAGAGATCAAAATACATTGCCACTTGTTTCGTAAAAGTTAATTAAAGTAAGAATACGGTAAATAATATTATCTTATTAAAATATACACGATCTTTTCTTGCTTACATTAATATTTACTGCTCGATAGGCAAGTCCTATTCCGGAAACACACAACAGATTGAATTAAAAAATAAGTAAAAACTTCCTGTGCAATTATTACACAATATATATATATATATATATATATATATATATATATATATATATAGGAGAGATGCGATGAAATGAAGTCAACTGCAAGATATGGTCCTCTACTCGTTTAAACAATTGCCACTAAGTTGATAAAAAATCTCTGTATGTAAGTTCTCTATGGTCCATGTATGTGTAAGATGTAAATTATATTATTAAGTACGAAACATTTTTTTGCAAAGGGCTATTGAATCCCCTTATATCAGTGCTTTGAAAAATATCTTTAACTTACAGAGATTTGGAGAGTGATATTGAAATCAGACGATCGAATAATGTATCGTAACTTGAATATCGACGCTTTATATGTCACTATGAAATCGTCTTTCCCAAGACTGATTTCAATATACTCCTGATAAAAAATGCCAAGATCGGGTTTCGGAGTAATCAAAGTCCCTATCACATAGTTATAACTTATGACAATGACCTTTTATCTATATAATCGATATATATCGACCTGGTATATCGCTTTGTAAATGTAGAAAGATAAAAACAAACAAAGTACGCTAAGTAAGAAAAATCATTCATCAGTAAGAACTATAGAAAATGATCTTAGAATACAAAGTAAGGCGATTATAAGAAATACAAACACATCCCTTTAACCTAAGTGTCGCTGTCTAATCAGAGTGGGTTTGCGCACATTAGCAAGTGCGCTTTGAACAATTAAATTTAAAAAATATTATATATAAGAATAATCATTCTTCTATTGAACGTTAATAATTACTGTAGCGTAGATTCTCAGAGTGATAAGAATTTTTGCACGATACAAAAAGCAGTTTATATGACAAAGCTTAAAGAAACGCATGTTGATGTACGATATTTTAATACAACTTTTTCCTTTGCTTCTGACTTAATTCTGATAAACAATATATCATTGCATTTCATGTTACATAAAAAAAAATCATAATGGCATACCTCTCGGTCAAATCTCCATTTCTTTTAAAACTTAGAAATCACTTAGATAACTTTATACACGATCATTTATAACAATGTAAATTGTAATCATTGCATTAATATTTAACATATATATTCTTATATGTAATATATGTATATATCTGTGTGTGGATGTTTTCTGTCTCGAGTCTCTATAATATATCGTCTAATTTAATAATAAAACTATAATACTAAATCAAATGTTGGGGGTACCATGCCTTTCCGAGATCAGAGTCTGTTTCTTCGTTTTCTCTTTTTTTTTTGTTTTTGTTGCATGCTTCTACCACTTTATGCAATTTTATACCAAAATTTATTGTCAATTTTAAATTAATTCATTATAATATATCCTCTTTATTAAAATCGATCCTCTTTATTAAGATTAATCGACGAGTTTATTGGGACGCCGATTATACGGGACGATGATTATAATCATAAAATATATATATGAGAAATTGTTTAATTTCTATTTTACTATAAAATTTACAACTGTGTGATATCTTGAAGACATTGTTCGACACAAATGCAAGAATTTCTTTTTACACCGTGTCACATACTTATATATTGACCCAATAAGCTACTAAAAGTATAAACTTTGAATCAAACTCAAGCTCGGGCTGGCCAGTACTTTATCATATATGTGTACATATGTGTGTAGAGTCCTTGTTAAGGAGTTTCACGGAAAACGTTCGCAATACATTCCGTTTATTTTATTTTACATTACAAAACATTCGAGTTAAAACACACGAAGATACAAATTAGATTTTTCGGGGTATTTATAATATTTTTATTATACAATACTTAGAATTTCTCATCTTTAATTTAATCCCTTAGCATGCACAGCCGGTTCGTAATCAGTTGAAATATCGCGATTCTTTTATTCTCTGATATCTCTCTACAACTAATTCTTCAAAATATTATAGAAAAACGAATTTTTTTATCAAATTCAAATTTATGAAGTTAGCATGTTGCATAACAAAAGATTTGTATACAAAAAAATTTAAATACAAAAAAAAAGAAAGAAGGAACGTATGCAATGCAATATTTTAATTCATCCGGATTGTATGTGTGGACGATGTTTTATTACAACACCTATTATTCACCCGATACTTTTATATCTGTTTATAGAATAATTTTCATAATATTATCGACCGAATATTTTCCATCGAAACTCACCTATGGACGCGAAAATATTTCTGTACAAGTGTAAGCATGTTTACACTCACATATTCACGCAACATATCGCAATCAAATTCCTCTATTCTAAACTTTCTTTTATTCTAAATCAGCTGGTTTTCTCTAAACTGAAATTCTTTTTTTTTTCTTTTTTTTTATACTGCTGCTTGTTGCTTTTCCCATTATTCATATTTGTTATGATGTCATATATATATATATATTCAATAGATAACAAAAATATACAATAAGAAATGAATAAAAAGAGCGCAAAATAACATTTCCAATATGTTTGTATTCTTTAGAATAAAAATGGGAACTAAAGGGAAGATTAGAGGAAATGCTTGACCCCAATACCTTAAGAATAGAGGAACTTGGCTATATGTGTATATTGTATTTTCACAATGTAATCGTGTGTGTGTCTATACGTGTATGGGTGATCTTTATGTGATGGTAGGCACTGATGGGGGTGGATGGCTGCATGGCGAGCAGGTTCAAGCAGGCTAGTCTTGGACCAATCTGTATATGTGATGCTGAGCACCGTGTTCAGATGTCGATACTTCGAACACATATGCCGTACACAATAATGTTTCCTGCGTATCCCTGTTCGTGACAACCTGTGAAAAGGAAAAAGACACGAATCAAAAACATACTTTTCTACAACAATATGTTTACCAGCACAGACTATTTATAATTTTTTATAATTTTTTGTTTAAACACACAAAGAAATACGATTACAATAGCACCAATAGGATCACGTCCAGTAGACGTGTAATGTAATCGTAAAACCGGACGGACAAGTTTAAACGTAATAGATGGGCCCAAAATATAATTTAAAAAAATAAATTAAACAACTTTTAGTTGACTTGGCATTTCAAATGACTTGAATCATCTATTCGAGAATTAACATAAACAAGTACATGTAACATATATTACATATATGAGAATTGATATACATGACATAATATCGTCAACGCACCTGGAGAATAGTGAAATTTTCGAGAACGCTGTTCATCATGTACTTCTCTGGCAGGTGCTTCAGTTTGTGGATGAAATTAATCATATATTCGCACATAGGTGAACGGCTAATACGGTAAACGAACCTGCCATTCTCAAACCTGGCATATTCCGTCTCCACCTTCTCTACTACCTGCTTTCCGAAGGAGCATACTTTCGTCGAACACGTTATCGTCATGTTCTCGTTGCTCTCGTACCTATATCACAGTGCAAAATACACGTATAAATTTAATGTTGAACTAAAGTCGAGTACGCGAGAAGCAGACGTTACTCACTGGCTCGTGACGCCGTAGAATACTCCACTTTCATCTTGGATGTTGCTATTGAGATCAGCCCAAAACTTAACGAGGAAGAAAGCCGCTTGCGGTCCTTTATCGTAAAGTTCTTTCAGACCGCCCTTCTTTTCCGGGAATTTGTCGTATATCTGTTTAACGTCGACCGCTTCCAACAGCGGATCGGCGTAGGTCGCGGAACCTCCTATATGGACGAACAGGTGTTTGTGGTACTGAAAGAAAAAGAACGTCACGTGCGTAAACGAGACCGTCCTGAATCGACAATCGTATACATGTACGACATCGTTAACTCTATCCGAGAAACTAACCATCTATGACAGATGATCTATTCGACACTTTTTGCACACAAATATACACGCATGATATTAGACTTTATGTTTTAGCGCTGGAATTTTTTACATCAAATTTTTTGTCCAAATGATGAAATGATTTACTCGCTGGTGTGATGTGAAGAGTAATGTACATATAGAGACACAAATAGACAAATACAACAACTTTAATATTAGATTTTACTGATAATTACATGTTTTGGCGCTGGTTTCTGATATCAAATCTTTTGTATAAATGATGAAACAATTTAGATATACTTAATCGTTTTCGAGACGTAATATCTCACAGAGAATTAATTCTCACAGCATTTTTTCATCAGACACGTCAATAAAATATGAGCATGCCGCATTTTATCTTTAAAACAAAATTTCTCAAAGATTATACGATGCTTTTGCAGCAGTTTTACGTATATAAAGGCCTACACATGAATTATTTCAAAATCAAAGGAGGCGGTTTACGTCGAGTCCCAACTGGCCACTTATTAATATTCTAATATTGAAATACACAATGTTTCGACCATGGTTTGTGGTCCTTATCAAGTGTAAACTACACTGTTGGAAAATTTGAGATAAATACAACATAAATCACATGTCCCAAACGGTCCACTCAAATTTTTGTGTAAATTTAACATAATATGGATTTGTTAATAAATGGTAACACCGATACTATGTTAAAATACTTCAACAGAAAGGAAATGTAATTCTGATCGTAATTTGATGTTAATTATGTGTACAATTAACAAAACTTTTATGTTGAAGTTAAGATTGCGAGATAAAATCAATTAACACTCTTTTTCTGTAAATTTTTATTCCCACTTCTGTTATAGAGTAAAATCAACATTCTTTTTCTGTAAATTTCAAAACATTTAATAAATACGTTCAAATTGTGTTACTTTAACATATTTTTTAAATTATTTTAATAATTTTACATTTTTAATTTGTTCAGTTCAATTGACATAGCAGACATATGTTAAATCTACACATGTATGTGTTGATTATTTTATACAAAAATTTTAACAAAGACCTTTAACAAAAAAACTACAAAAATTTTCCAACAGTGTAACTTATAAATTTATAATATGACTGTTCTACGAAACATCTTAATTAGAAAAACTAATAATAGAACGAAAATAATTCAAATTACGGATTTACATATTGCGTATGTCATCGAAGGTAAAAAAAAGCTTCTTGCAACGGTAACATTGTCTCAAAGAATCTATAGCGCATTCGCGATTCGTTTCGATGAATGTACATACATAGAGCACAGAGAGAAACGGTCAAGCCCAACTGACAGTCAATGGCAAACTGCATAGATATTATATTACTAAATCAGCCGGTTGGGTCGAATTAAACCGTCTCCTTTGTTAATTATTACTGGCGAAGAAAAAAAATTACCTCTGGTTTGTCTCGAAATCTTCGCAGCTTAATAAATCTTACGATGCTATACTTACAATCTCCTGTTCTCTTTGCTGCTCCATGTAGGCCGAAAACTCGACAAGCCTGAGCTTGTGGGTCGCGATGGCGCGTCCTTCCCATGGTGGTGCAGGCTGCGCTTGGACCAAATCACCGCTCGAGACCGCTGTCGCCGGTTTTCCGGTGTAGGCAGGCTGAGGGAAGGGTTTGACATCCTGGGACGTTCCTGGTTGTAGACCTGGCTGCCAAAATTGCTGAAAACATATCGCGAATTTAAATATACGCAAAAACTGACGATTATGGATTAGCCAATTTCCACGCGCCTGACGTTTATTAATACGTTTATTATCAAGTTTATTAAAATAAGCTATCAAGTTTATTGCTATTTAATAAATAAATAAATAAATAAATAAATAAATAATTGATTGCTTTAGTTATCAATTATAATAGAGCCAGATTTGTACAACAATACGATTGTCCTGTAATCGCATAACTCTTAACTATTAAAAAAAAATAATAAATTGACGGTTGATAGTTGAGCAAAGAAATCAACGAATCCGTTTCTCTTAAACTATGGAAAAAATTTAAACTTGCATTTTTGAAATCTTTTCAAACAATTCGTTGCATTACGTAAGTCCTTATACTGTAACTGTTTCGATAAAAAAAAGTTTACAAAATTTTCCATAAAAAGCCATCGAGCCGTCGGGCGAGAAACGAACGATAGGAAACGAAATGAATGAACACAAATAAAAGAGAACAACAACAGCAATAACAACAAAAGGCTAATGATCGCGTTTTATGTTATGTAAAAAGAAAGAAAGAGAGATAGATGGTAAGCCACAACGAACTTCGTTTTCCATTATGCAGATACGTCCAATGTAACGCATACATACGTAATCTGTATGTATACATGTCGTATGTATAGGTATGTGATGCCCAGGTGATACGTATGTACAAGATTAGAGCAATGGACAAATTCAACAATACACAACAAGGGCCCCCAGGGGCAGCGTAGCAGCAGAGAGCCAGGGAGGATGTCACTTTTGCAAGGGGTGGTTAGTTATCGACGCAAAAGCTTTCGCGTCAAAAAGAGAATTAAGAAAGTACGCGATTGATCATATGTACGAAAACAAATTTCTCCCTCTATTTTCCTCGTTCTTCTTTCATAACCAAATGTAAAAAAGAGCGCAAAGGAACAAAACATGACAGCGAAAAAGCGGAAAGCTTATATAATTAAAGAAATAAAGAGAACACTATTCACCGTCTCTAATCAGTTAATATTATTTTTTCCTCTTTTCTTCTTTGCACAAGACACAGGATGGAAGCAACACCGTTATATATAAGTCGGGCTAAAGATACGAAAGCAAACTTTTTGAATTTTAAACAAGTAACTGTCATTGTTCGCAAATGTATCGCTTTGTTTAAAAGTTTAAACATCACAAATATATTTCCGACTTATTTAACAGTGCTCACAAAAATTTAAATTATATAATGCACTTGTTATATTATGTGCGGAAGCTAATGCTGAATACCCTTACCGAGATCAAACAGCTTATTTAATTGTGAATCCAGGTTGTTTCTATATTATATACATATAATAAATAATAAGTGCAACGTTGTTAAATTAGTGCCACTCGTTGCAATCTCTCTGGAGTGACATTTTAATTACACAGTATTATCTCAAAGTCTCGTGAGGCACAAAAAAATTTACAGGTCAGTCGACAAACCACACGGCATGGGCACTTGCCTTCGACAGGCGGATTAGCGGTTATCGAGCGAAGCGGTTAGGAACAGTCACGAACTTGAAAAGAAGAGGCCAAATTGGCAATATTACTAATAATAAAAGTAAAATTCCTATCCACAAAGACGACGAGACATTTTATGTCCTTTCTACGAAGCTTTCAATCTGTCGAGATATATCATATATATATATATTAGAGCGTGTCATTTTGGGGCAACTTTTTTTTTCATTTCACGAATAGCATATATACTTCCAGGAAGGTAAAATAAAAATTTTTAGCCCTTAATATTAATATTAACAGGTCGCTCTGCGCGATTTTTTATTTTTTATTTAGTAAGATATGGGGGGGAATTCACAACCCAAAATTTTGTACACCAATGCCGATTTTTGGCATTGCTGTAAAACACTGCCGACATTTTC
>NW_020220247.1:0-9856 GCF_003070985.1 Temnothorax curvispinosus | reverse complement strand
GAAAATGTCGGCAGTGTTTTACAGCAATGCCAAAAATCGGCATTGGTATGTACAAAATTTTGGGTTGTGAATTCCCCCCCATAATTATCTAATTATTGGACAGCTGTAATGTAAATAGAAATATGCGGTATGTGTCATTTAAATTTCCCTGTACTTTCACCGATACGTCGCTTATTAAAATGAAACGATTCTTAATTTTCGTGAGGCGCGAGGTTTACAAGAGATTTGGGGACGGTGGCCACAAGCTATAATGCATATTCATTACGCACGTTTCGGAATCGGTACCAGATAATTTCCGCATGATACGTATCTCTTTTTTTTTTATTTCCATCACAGCAATCCCGGATACGATATTTGATTCGCCTTTTCACAAAAATGACATGGCATCGCAAAGTGTACGTTTCAAAACCACCGCGCGCATGTTCTTCCAATAAAAGATTACGTAGCTTCTATCCGGAATAGTGAATACTTGTATCCTTGCAACGTAATCGACGCGACATCAGAGCGAATCGGTAGATTAATCGGCGCGTAAAGTCGATTTACAATTACGGCCGTGCACGACGTTCGCCGGGTAGAATGTAATTTTTTATGAATGTTGGATGACATCGATTACCCGAGAAAAAGTCCATTTCACTGCGCGGGCCGTTGTTCACGTTTGTGCGAGGCGCGCGCTGAATTTGCAGCGGAAAATCAATTCGGTTAATTGAGAGGGTGCAGTCCGTGTCGTTTTTTTTAATTTTCACCCTTCGTCCCATACGTCGCCCCCTGCCTCTCTCTCCCTTTTCCATTTTCTCCCTCCCTTGCTCTCTTTCCCTCTCTCTCTCTCTCTATCTCTCTCTCTCTCTCTCTCACTCAGTCACTCACTCACTCACTCACTCTCTGTGTCCATCTCTCTCTCGCCCTTCATCTCTCGAATACACGCCAGGAATGCAGAGGATTGGGCGGGTAACGGGGTTGGACATGTTTATCGACATTCTGAAACGCTCGCCCGTTTTTGGGCACCCCCCCTTCTCCCACAACTCCCTTCTACCGCTACACCCCCGCCCCGTTATCGGAAGTACGTTTACACCGCAACAATTAATTACGCCGTAATGCCTGGTGCAATTATTTCCAAAATAGATAAAACGGCGAACAATCTCGCGAGACCGTGATAGTTGGTGATGTAATATCGTTTGACAGTATGTAAAAATGTGTAACACAAAAGCTAAATCGAGTCCACGCGAAATGTAATACGCGTCTTAATATTAATATGAAAGAAAATAATAAATGTGCCGAAAAGAAAGACAAATTAAAACTATAGACGTATCGGAAAATCGCAATCGGAAAATTTAATATTTTCAGCATAAGATCGACGGTAAAATAAGGAAAAAGTTTTAAGGTACTCTCTTAAATTCTGTTTCTTATTTGTTCTACCATTTGGAGGACGGCATGGATACGTATCATCAGGTGAATCGTTTTAAAATTCGCAACAAGTGTAATCATGTCAAAAAATTAAAAAAGAAAATGCTGTTCTATTTTTACCTTCATATAACAAATATATTGTTAAAATCAAATATCCTATATAATTCTAGTTTCAATAAAAAAAAAGCCAGTAAAATTTTTTCTAATAGGATTTTCCACGGTTTACCGGATTTTAATTAATTTCAGATCACGTATGTTCCAACGAGATAAACACGTTCTTCTAAATTAATACTACCTTGTTTAAAATATATGAAAGCAAGGAGCACATGATTTGTGTAAGACGATACTGGTGCGTGTGAAATACGAACGCCGTTCGCGAAATTCTTTTCCTTCCTGGTCGAATAAATCGCGCGGTTCGCGGCCGCAGGCGGGGTAGCAACACTAGCAACCCCTTCTTTCTGAGCAACAAGCAACAAGCAATAGTCGCGGCGCGGCGCGGCATTTACCCTACCTGAAACACGAAAACCAGAAAATTACGTCACGGTAGACCGTACACCACCCTCCCACGGCTGCTACTTTCCTGAATAATGTTCACGGTATGCAGCCACTGCAGTTGCAGTCGCTGCAGCTGCGGCTGACCGTGCTTAAAAACGGAAACCCGCGCAAGTATTTCATAAATGGCATCGTGGTACGGAACCGCGCGCGCGGAAACAGACGACATCTTATTACGCGAAAGTCGTGCGCGCGCGCGCGAGCGTAATTAAAATTGCTCGAGGAACGCCGGTGTTTTTTCCACACTCTTTGGGACCTCCAAGAGCCGAGGCGCAATAGTAGAATATAAAAATGACACAACGCGGAAAAATAAAAACATTATAAATACATTATACGCTAACGTACTCGTGCAAGACAGTATCATGGATATGGAATGTTAAAGGCAGATTTTAATTTAAGATACGATTATGAAAGAATGCTGATAAGCATATTATCATTTATTGCAGTCACGTGCCTCTAAAACTCGACATAAAACTCAAAGTTCTTAATAAAAAGTTCAAGTTTTGTTAGCTTCTTTTGTCTATCCTTGAAACATATATAATTGATGAAACGTTTCATTTCTAATCGGTTACCTATACTTAAAAAACAATTATAGTGCTTTGATATTCTTTCATTTGTCATGAAAAAGGACTGCGCTATCTCCGAAAAGGTTTTGAACATGTTACGACAGCTTCGAGTCGCAGGATCCTTCATTGACGTTTGTTTCATTGAATTATATCAATATCGAAAAAACGAGTAATACATTTACGCGATAATTAATTAATTACATCTATCACGTAACCCCTTGGGGATAGTGGAAGAAGATGGGTATAAACGCTATTGGTAAATTATATTTAACGATCCGACTATATATTTGGTAATAACAATCTAGATTGCGCGGAATATCCGAAAAAATTTTCCATTTATGTCGATTAAATGGCAGTTTTTTTTCTTCGAACGAGAGTTTTTGTCGGAGCGCTGCATGCAATCGCGCACGGTTAATTTACACGCTCCGCTTTTGTTTTTCCTCTCTTTTCTATTCCGAATATTGACCGATCCTGTATAAACAATACTCTATTTCTCTCTATCTCTCCCCTCACTCCCCAACCTCTCGCTCTCTTTCGTGTCTTCTGTCTCCCGTTATTTCACCGCCCATCGGGGCGAAATAGAGGTACCAGTGGTACCACCGCGTGCTGCACCGCCATGCTTTGATTTATTAACCAGCGCGCAATTGTTCGCGAATCGCTTTAATAATTCAGCTGTTGATTAAACGGGCTGGGTTCATTTTTACGCGTGATTTATCCCGCGGCAATGCTCCTCTCGATATGTGTGTCCCTCGATATATGTGTTTGGCCCTCTCATTGAAAATGATTCCGCAACGGCCATCGCCCGCTAATGCTCGTACATCGCCGATCGCGATTTAATATCATCGCTACTATGCTCTCTGAGGCAACATTGTGCGAAACGCGAAATACAGCAGAATTCTGATTATCCCAATGCTGAACATTTCGTTCGAGTATTCGATTTACCTATTTGTAAAAGATACATATTGTTTGGTGAAGAAACGCGCAAGTTTTTTATATGCATATCAGAATTCTCGGATGCCAAATGTGTATTTTATTGAAAATAAAATGCATTGAGACAAAAGAAATCAACATATAGAGGAAAGAATATTTTGACATCGAACGATAAAAAATCATTACACATATATGTATATGTAATATAATATATAATCAAATTAGATTCTTTCCATACAATATATATGCATACATCGTTCTTCTAATGATATTTTATTCTCTATTATTTTTAAGACTTTTAAAAGAATACAAGAAACAATCTAATCGTGTCTTCCTTCAGTGAACGTCTTTGTTTCATTTCATTAATGGAATATTACTTAATAAATGACAGTATAAAAAACAACATAAAAAAATTATATATATCAGTATTTAACAAATAATATAAAAATAATATTAAAGAAACGTATAATTGTTCGATTATATGTACGACCATCATTCCTCTAATAAATTCAGTTGATCGAATTTTCGGTATATTAGCTGCACCAGTTCAGAGAGAAATAAAAATCCACCGCATGTGAGATTCAAATATCAATTCCACGTGCCAAGTATCGCGTTTATATATACGACACGTGCAATATTTTATTTAATATATTATCAAATGACACGACGTGTCATCGAGTATTGCAGTATTGTTAAACGAATAATTGTACAATAGCGTTTATTTCGCATTTCATTATTACAATAATGTGTCATGTTAAACCGCTATTGTCGTACAATTAATTTTGGTAATCGCAGCACATCGCATTTAGACAAATAAACAAAATTTATATCGGTTTGAATAAATTTGACGATCCCACCACGAAAAAGGCAAAAAACGCAATCGAGATGCACTACATTGCTATATAGGTGGGGCTCAATGTGGCGTTATTTGAAAAAAAAAAAAGAAAAAAAAAGGAAAAAGAACCGACAATAAACGTAAAAAAAAAAAAAAAAAGAAACTGTAGAACGTGCGATTGGGAGACATACTATATAAACCGGATATACTCACCACTTTGAGTTTTGCCTGTATTTCCCGGAGTTTTCTTCTCGCGAGAACCTGTATATGCGAAGATACTTGCTTTCGCGTTCTCGTTTTACCGGTCCTCAATTTAATATAACGAGCGATCAACTCGTTGCGACCTGCAACACGACAAATTATGCGTATAAAGATCAGTATTCTTAATCTCAATAGACCGTAATAAATGTCGTTAGTAAAACAACGCATGTAACCAGACGCGTAATCAGAGACATTTAAATCAGATGATGATCATCCTATTAATAATCTAATCATGATTCGCCAAATATTAATTAAAGGTAAACATGATTTATATATATCTCAAATATTTCCTTAAAGGTTGTGACAAACGACTCGAGAAATTTCATAAAATCAATCCTTTTATAATTAACGGTAATTAAGGACGTGTATAGAGTTGAGTGAGCCTTCGCAGAACGCGCTATCTCGGTGTATGCTTCTCATCTTTCCAAATAGTTGTACGAAAAATCTGGACACTTTACATAAATTTAAATTTCCTTGTCGGGAACGGAAACAAACAATCGCGATATCCGCAGAAGCATCGAGATCGATCCTGGGAAATGCAAGTTCCGTGACGAAGATTGCATTTTCGCGAGCCTCGAATACGAGACGTCCCTCTAGAATTGACGAAAACCAGACGAGACGGATTCAAACAAACCCTCGAGCAAACTGCTCGAAATAGGCTTTAAGAGCTGCCTCGCAGAAGCGCCAGATAAAATGCGCTTTTATACGAGCCAAGCGTCAGCGTATTTAATTCAAGCGATTGCATTTTTAATTAGGGACACGATAAATCTTATTAAGCCTTATCCACGAGTTTTTCTCTGATTTTTTTATCATATTTAAAAATATAATATCGATATTTAAGGGTATCTTTACATAAATTACATCGAGTCAATGATCTGTCCGTCAGAACAAATAGTGTAAAATTATCACTCTGCGCGCGGTCAGAGTAATTTATGTATAGGTACTAATACCTTGTTTGAGTTTTATTCACATTTACATATACAATGTTTCTTTAACTTGACGCGGAATATTTATATTGTATATTATATAAAAAAAAACTGATAATTTAAGATTAGAGATCTTAAAATAGAATAAAGCGTAAACATTTATATATAAATGTCACGTACCACTTTTTAAATCGTTATGAACAATTATGTGCAGTTGTACGGAATAAATATTTTACACCATCGTGGCCGATAACGCATATTATCTCGATATCGTGCGGATGACTCGCTAAACAGCGAGCGATTTACTGTAATCGCGCGAAAAAGCGCAGTTTCAGGGTAGCGCGCGCGGCGAAAACGATTTTCGCGCAAAACTCGTGGCTAAATTTAGCGGGTGATAAAGTGCGCTCGTCATAAATTCTAATTAGCGCGGGAGCGCACGTGGAAGCGAGTACGGGACATGGCGTTCTGAAGCGTCATTTGGCGACTCAATCCAGCGGATATCCGCGCGAAATTACGCGGACGCGTAACTCGCGACCCGGGACGATAACGAGTATAATAAATCGTAATGAACCGAAGCGGGCGGGAAGCGAAACGGGAAAAAGGCGGGAGAAACCTCCCGTGTGGAGACGAGTCGATGAAACGACGAAACGAGAAAGAGAGCCGAATGCTTTCGCACTCGATTCGCGTAGTTACATGCGAATATAAACCGCTCGAAACTGCCGATAACGAGACGACGACCGATTTCGAAACGGTGAAAAGACCCGAGAATCGATTCGAATACGCGGGGACGTATTCAGGTTTCATCGCGTACGATGAAAATCCAACGGCCTCCGGATTTAACAACACGAATATTCCATTTGCGCGCTCCATTCCATTTTTTTTTTTTTTAATACAACAATGTACCGCGTGCACACACCATGCGTAAGGTAAAATCAGAGAAAAAGAGAGGGAGATAGATGGTCGGGAGTGGAATGTTTTGTTTTTCTGCGGATCACGCATCGGGAGCAATAAAAAATATAGCATCAAACTGCGGCGATCAAAAACTGAACGCAGAGAAAATAATTTTCAAATGCGCGACTCTCGTTGCGCCTAGAACACGATGTAAAAATATGAGAAAAAAGAAAAATATCCCGGATTTAGATTCTTCAATAGAATTTAATCGTGCTCGTATTAAATTTCGACGAACGTATTGTACTTGCATTAATTTCAGATTCCTATTTGTACCTACTCTTCACAGCAAGCGACATTAAAAGATCTTTCACGCGCAGTCAATTATTACTTTCTAAATTTACAATGTTGATTGTCTTTGAAATTATTTCTTAAAATTATTTAATCTTCTAGCTCTTTCATAAAATGTAGATGTATTTTAACCTCTTGACTGTGTGTTAATGACGGAAATATCCGCATCAGATACAGAAAAGATATTTATTACATCGCAGCAATTACAAAGGAGATTATAAATGTTTTTGGTGTCATTGAATTCAAATCTGAAATCAAAATTGCGAAATTCAAAATAATGGATCCAATATGGCCGAAAATGTAAAAAATTGTTCGATTTGCATAAAACGTTGTATTGAAGGTTTCTCTCAAAGGCGCTGTTTGCAAATTTATGTAAAATAAAAAAACAAACATTCAAAATGGCAACGTCAATATAATGAGAAAAAAATTTTAAATATGGTTCAATTTGCATAAAAAATTTTAGAGTTTTCAAAGCCGCTAATCCGTTTTAAAAATTGAAATTTGTTAATTTAAAATGACAGATTTGATATGACGGCAAAATTGATAATATCGCTCGGTTTACATAAAAATTGATTTATAAGACGTTCGATAACGTTTTCCGCCACTTTATATTTTGAAATTTTGACCTCAGATTTAGATTCAGCGACTGAAAAAACCCCTAGAAAGCATCTTTTAATCTTTTGTCAAAAGCAATTTTTTCGCCTAGCAGCAGCCAAGGGGTTTAAGCAGAATTCTTTCAAACAAACAAAAACCGGAACATCTTCCTCCCTGACCAGAGTTCAGTCGCGCGTCGCGCCGCGCGACGCCACGGAGACGTGCCATTATGTTAACCGTACCGCACTAAATAGTGAATGGTCAATATGCGATGACAAATGCAACGTAACCGTTGGACGAAACAAAGGAGTTGTGTCGTTGTGGTAGTGCGCGGGAGAGTTCTCCAATGAATCGATGAATTGATTTCCGGCCGATTGGACCGTGTAAACGGCGTTTCTACGCGCCACCTTATCGCCGCTTAGATTTCACAGCCGTTAAGGTTTTACGATCGCCGGTGACCGTAAAACTGGCGCCAGACGACATCAAACGTGTCGTAATTGAAATAACGTTTAACTGTACGGTAAGCAGAATCACGCCGCGCGCGGCCGGGGTACTTTTATCCAGATGGATAAACGCGCGACGGGCGCGTTTGCTGAACGCTGAACGTCTAGAATTCCAACGACAGCGTGGGAAAAGTTGTGTAACTTTGATATTGCATCGGAAACGATTACAAGTTCGGTTTTCCTAAAAAGATACATGTTCGATTAACAATCACGCCGTGTATTGTATGTCGTCCATTTTAAACGTCGAGTCGTAAAAGTTGGAAATCGCATATTAATTACGCAGATATTAGGAGAGGGAATATTTGCATCATTTCAGGGATTACAGGAATGTTAAATCAAATATTTCTCTTTTAAGCGCGCACGCCGCTGACATCACGGGATTAATTGCAGATTCATATTGACTATCAAAGCACTTTGGTGCGAGGGAGGAGGGTGGGATGAAAATCGCGACGTCCTGGCACGACGCGACGCGACGCGACACAACCGCCCGCCGCGCCGTGCCACCGCTCTTACCGTAGGGTAAATAAATTATTTCCCCGATAAATCTCGGAAGTTTCGCGGAAAGTTTCGGAGAGAGATTACCGTCTTGCTTCCTACGGAAAGACTTGATTAAGAGTCGGTGGTGGCGAACACGGCTCGCTAAATGATTCATCGTTACTCGAGCGAGCAGGGAGCAGCGCAATATGTCGAGGACAAACACGAATGTCGAGGAGACGAAATGAAACGACAACGCCGAATCTCTATTCGCCACTCTTTTTTGCATTGCAAATCGCAACTCGTAAATTACAGGCATTCGTCTTCGTCCTGGGCTCTCTACAAATTGCGACGAATATTGTTTCCGTAGAACGTCGTTCGAGGATGCAGACGTTGTTTGTAATATATGTGCAATCAAATGCCCTCTTACTTCTGTCGCTGACGACAGTGAATCGTGACTGTAATGATTCCTGCAACGCTAAAAAATACACACACACACACACAGACCGCGGTCTGTATTCTATTCTATAATACCTACTCTCCAATTCTGTATTACTTTCGATCAAGATACAAGCCGTTTTCGGTCTAAGCTTACATCTTGGGCAGCTCAATATTATCTATCACTTTATTTGCAAACAATGCAATAACAATTGTTAAACATTGAACAACATTGGCCGCGCTTATAGAAAAATGTGTTTTTTTCACAACTGTTGGAAGTTTTCTGAGCTCAGATTGGATTATTCGTTTAGATGTAAAAGAAGCGCCGGGTCCGAAGACCCGCGGAAGATGGCGATTTTACTTTGCCGAGGGCCTGCTTGTATTCGCCCCCAACTGAAATTTATTTACAAGTTGGTCTTGTCGTCATGCGCCGTTTAGCGACATCGTTGCAAATCACTGCGGAAAAGATTTAATAATTTGTTCCATGTTGTCACGTATCAACAAAAAGAATCAATGGGATTAACATAGATTCAACGTTAGAAATATATTTATACTTGAATATTCAACATTCAACATATTGCAACGTCTTGGCAACATTGTTTCAACTTTTTTTGCTGTATAGGAATCGTACTGGAAATTATCGCTCGACGTACTACGTCTGAATTGAAATTTTACAAAAAAATTCAAAGTCGAAAAAGAAAAGAACAAGTGTCCCTTTAGATCCATAAACGACGATCCACGTAGGTACATACACAAAGTTTTAATTAAATAAACTTTACATAATTTTATGAGTCGAAAACACCTACAATAGGTACCTCATCGTGCCATCATTTTTCTCGCGTTCGCTTTAACAAGTTATGTGAGGAATATATGGCACCTGGGCGAAAGATATCGGGCAACGTCTCGTGCGCGCGTTCATTTATGCTTTCTCGGCCACGGAAATTCGGAAATCCGCTCGCATCCGTTGCGAATCTTCCGCAAAAAGTTGCGAGATATCCCGGCGGAGGATCGTGACGACGAGATCTATGAGGGTGTGTTGTCTTGGTCGGATGGTAACGTAAGAGGGAAGAAGGAGAAGAGATGTGCACAAGAGTCGGCGGTAGGGGGTACAACGAGACGAGAGAGAGAGAGAGAGAG